>NC_091184.1:4504826-4642721 GCF_040958095.1 Procambarus clarkii | reverse complement strand
CTCCTGGATACCTATTTACTGCTAGGTGAACAGAGGCATTCGGTGATAGGAAAGGCTACCAACAATTACAGCCCTACTTCTACAAACCTACCCTAAACCAACCTAACCTAATCTAACCTAATCTAACCTAACCTAACCTAATCTAACCTAAGCTAATCTAACATAACCTAACCTAACTAACTCCTGGATACCTATTTACTGCTAGGTGAACAGAAACATTCGGTGATAGGAAGCGCTACCAACAATTACAGTCCTATTTCTATTTCTACAAACCTAGCCTATTTCCTAGCCTAAACTAACTTAACCTAATCTAACCTAACCTAACTAATTCCTGGATACTTACTTACTGCTAGGTGAACAGAGGCATTCGGTGATAGGAAACACTACCAACAACTACAGCCCTTTTTCCATTTCTATTTCTACAAACCTAGTCTATTTCCTAGTCTGAACTAACCTAACCTAACCTAACCTCACCTAACCTAACCTCACCTCACCTCACCTTACCTCACCTTACCTTTCCTCACCTAACATAATCTCACCTCACCTCACCTCACCGAATCTCACCTAACCTAACCTAACCTCACCTCACCTCACCTCACCTCACCTTTCCTCATTTAACATAATCTCACCTCACCTCACCAAAACCTCACCTCACCAAACCTCACTTCACCTCACCTCACCTAACCTAAACCTCACCTAACCTAACCTCACCTCACCTAACCTAACTAACTCCTGGATACTTACTTACTGCTAGGTGAACAGAGGCATTCGGTGATAGGAAACGCTACCAAGAATTACATCCCTTTTTCTATTTCTATTTCTACAAACCTAGCCTATTTCCTAGCCAAAACTAACCTAACCTAATCTAACCTTACCTAACCTAACCTAACTAACTCCTGATCAACCATGCTGTGACTCATACGTCAGGTTGCGAGCAGCCGCGTCTAACAGCCTTGTTGATCAGTCCAGCAACCATGAGGCCTGGTCGACGACCGGGCCGCGGGGACGCTAAGCCCCGAAAGCACCTCAAGGAAGCATCTCAAGGTACTCCTGGATACCTATTTACTGCTAGGTGAACAGAGGCATTCGATGATAGGAAAGATTACCAACAATTACAGCCCTTTTTCTATTTCTATTTCTACAAACCTAGTCTATTTCCTAGCCTAAACTAACCTAACCTAATCTAACCTAACCTAACTAACTCTTGGATACCTATTTACTGCTAGGTGAACAGAGGCATTCGATGATAGGAAAGATTACCAACAATTACAGCCCTTTTTCTATTTCTATTTCTACAAACCTAGTCTATTTCCTAGCCTAAACTAACCTAACCTAATCTAACCTAACCTAACTAACTCTTGGATACCTATTTACTGCTAGGTGAACAGAGGCATTCGGTGATAGGAAACGCTACCAACAATTACAGCCCTATTTCTATTTCTACAAATCTAGCCTATTTCCTAGCCTAACCTAATCTAATCTAATTAACTCCTGGATACTTACTTACTGCTAGGGTGAACAGAGGCATTTGGTGATAGGAAACGCTACCAACATTTACAGCCCCTTTTCTATTTCTATTTTTACAAACCTAGCCTATTTCCTAGCCAAAACTAACCTAACCTAATCTAACCTTACCTAATCTAACCTTACCTAACCTAACTAACTCCTGATCAACCAGGCTGTGACTCATACGTCAGGTTGCGAGCAGCCGCGTCTAACAGCCTTGTTGATCAGTCCAGCAACCATGAGGCCTGGTCGACGACCGGGCCGCGGAGACGCTAAGCCCCGAAAGCACCTCAAGGTACTCCTGGATACCTATTTACTGCTAGGTGAACAGAGGCATTCGGTGATAGGAAACGCTACCAACAATTACAGCCCTATTTCTATTTCTACAAACCTAACCTATTTCCTAGCAATAACTAACCTAACCTAATCTAACCTAACCTAAATTAACTTAACCTAACCTTATCTAAACTAACCTAACTAACTAACTTCTGGATACCTATTTACTGCTAGGTGAATAGAGGCATTCGGTGATAGGAAACGCTACCTACAATTACAGCCCTCTTTCTATTACTATTTCTACAAACATAGCCCATTTCCTAGCCTAAAATAACCTAACCTAACCTAACCCTCCAAACCTAGCTTATTTCCTAGCCTAAATTAACCTGGACCATGATCATGGTTGCTGGACTGATATATATATATATATATATATATATATATATATATATATATATATATATATATATATATATATATATATATATATATATATATATATTTAAATATATATATATATATCAGTCGGTGGAATAATACAAATATTACACCTAACCAACCACAAAATAACCAACCTTAACCAACATACCCTAACCAATCAACCCTAACCAACATATAGCTTACATATTATCTAAATTGCTTATTAAACCATAATTATGCTTGTATTCTAACCTCAAATTCTAACCTAATTCTAATTCTAACCTAATTCTAATTCTAACCAACCTAACCAACCAACCAACCTAACCAACCAACCTAATCAACCAACCTAAGCAACCTAACCTAACCATCCAACCCAACCCAACCTAACCAACCTAACCTAACCAACCTAACCTAACCTAACCTAACCAACCAACCAACCAACCAACCTAACCAACCAACCTAACCAACCAATCTTACCAACCAACCTAACCTAACCTAACCTAACCTAACCTAACCAACCAACCTAACCAACCAACCTAACCAACCAATCTAACCTAACCAACAAACCTAACCAACCAACCTAACCTAACCTAACCTAACCAACCAACCAACCAACCAACCTAACCAACCAACCTAACCAACCAATCTTACCAACCAACCTAAACCTAACCTAACCAACCAACCTAACCAACCAACCTAACCAACCAATCTAGCCTAACCAACCTAACCTAACCAACATAACCTAACCAACCTAACCTAACCTAACTAAAACCTAACCTAACCTAACCAACCTAACCTAACCTAACCTAACCAACCAACCTAAGCAACCAACCTAACCAACCTAAGCAACCAACCTAAGCAACCTAACCAGCCTTAGCAACCTAACCAACCTAAGCAACCTAACCAACCTAAGCAACCTAACCTAATCAACCAACCTAACCTAATCAACCTAAGCAACCTAACCTAAGCAACCTAACCTAACCAACCTAACCTAAGCAACCTAACCTAAGCAACCTAACCTAACCAACCTAACCTAAGCAACCTAACCTAACCAACCAACCTACTTAACCAACCTAACCTAACCAACCTAACCTAACCTCCCTTCTTATTATCTGACCTTCGATCTTATTTTTATCTTATTATCTTATTATCTGATCTTATTATCTTATTATTCGATTCGGAAGACGAACCTTCGGTTCGTGTCAGAGTCCATGAGTGTCCGTGTGAGTGTCCGTGTCCGTGTATCCATGGGGTTTTGGGTCCAGGAAGCTATTTGTGTCGACCCAAATTGCCTCCCTTCTCCCCACCTGAAATCCAGGTGGATTGAAAGACCTGCCCGAGGTCAGTGGATCCAGGTATCCGTCCGTGGCCCCCCGGACTTCAACCCTTCCCCACATTCCAAGGAGTCGGTCAATCAATCTTCGGCTATCCAGAGAATCTATCGAAACTGATGCTCCTACAGGAGGGGACACACAGAGAAATCTGTGCCCTGTACTTGCAACCGTTCCGACAGGCTCGAACGCAGGTCTATCCGGATTAGGAACTTGTTCTATCCGACTAGGCCACGCTGGAGTTGCCTTCTGAATCAAATTTGGCACTTGTATTTATATCTCATAGCAAGGTTAGTTAGTGTCTATTTATCAACAGTTGCAATGATTGAGATGTGAAGTTGTTAATTTGTGTTGACAGTTAGAAAGACCTGACAGCTTTATTTGATAAGGTTGCAGTCCCGTGAGGCAGTTTTATGAATGAATATTGGAGAATTTAGGCTAACTGACATGTGTGTGTGTGTGTGTGTGTGTGTGTTTAAAAGTATGTATTAATTAATAATTAATTTTTTCCCTCGTTTTATTTCAGGAATAAATAGCACATAGGCCAAGGACCGAAGGTTTTGGCTGGTTAAATATAGCGTTGTGGCCGCCATTTTCTGTGTTGGGGGGGGGGGGGATGGAGGGGGCGGTATGGGGGATAGGGGGGGGGGTTAGATGGTGGGGGAGAGGGGCCCTGAGGAGCTACCTTGGGAGGTGTTGTTGGTGGTGGGGGGGGGGGGGTTGTCAGTTAGGTATTTCAATTTAATATTGTAAGATAGGTTATATAGGGCGAGGTGTTGAGGAAGGAATAAGAAAAGTGTTTGGGACTGAGTTGAGTGTATTAGTTGTTGTGATTGATGTTAGCAGGAAGGTAGGTGGTTGAAATGTGTAAAGATTTGTTAATGAGATCATTTGGTTAATAATGTAGGAATTAAGGGTAAGTGATCACTGGAGATAGATATTCAACAGCATATTGAGTGAACAAGTTTTAGCAGGTAGGTAGGCCGGCCGGCCGGCAGAGAGAGACAATGGACTGCCAAATAGGTAGACGTTTTCTACATGGATGGTAAACTATTATTAAAATGGCATGTACACATTTCCATGTGCGACATTCTTGTACACACACACACACACACACACACACACACACACACACACACACACACACACACACACACACACACACACACACACACACACACACACACACACACACACACACACACACACACACACACACACACACACACACACACTGACCCACAGAGACTGCCCAAATATGTATACTAACAGCAGCAGCAGTTGGTGTTCCCAGGCAGGTCACCCATCCAAGTACTAACCAAAGTCAACGGTGTTTAACCTGACAGATGTATGGGAGGAGACGCAGTGTTCTCAAGGTGATAGGTAGGTAGGTAGTATGGCCGTTGCTATTGTATACAAGTAGTAAGTAATCACATGTGAGTGAGTGAGTGAGTGAGTCAGGATACTGGTAACTGCGGCGGGCAGGCAGGCGGAGGATACTCACACATAGCAGCCAATTCTCCATTAATGATAGTACTTATTGCAACTATTTAGTCAAATTAACCAACAACAAATGGACTACTACTACTACTACTACTGTTGCTCCAAAATAGAAATGTTGGGATGCCACCGCTGCCATTGATCTCGCACAAGTTGCTGCTGACAAATGACTCATCTTAGGCCTTGCATATGCTCTCTTAGGCTTCATTTAGTCAATAATTGTAACATCATTGAGTCGGGGGACAGGCAGACAGGCACTTTATACATGTTAGGCTTATAGTGGTCTCCAACACCCACCACCCCACAAGGTCCAACCAGTGACTAACCCTCACTCACTCACCACGCCCCAAGTAGCTAGCTTACTAACTCCTGGATACCTATTTACTGCTAGGTGAACAGAGACATTCGGTGATAGGAAAGGCTACCAACAACTACAGCCCTTTTTCTATTTCTATTTCTATTTCTGCAAACCTAGTCTATTTCCTAGTCTAAACTAACCTAACCTAACCTCACCTAACCTAACCCAACCTAACCTAAGCTAATCTAACATAACCTAACCTAACTAACTCCTGGATACCTATTTACTGCTAGGTGAACAGAGACATTCGGTGATAGGAAAGGCTACTAACAATTACAGCCCTACTTCTACAAACCTACCCTAAACCAACCTAACCTAATCTAACCTAACCTAACCTAATCTAACCTAACCTAAGCTAATCTAACATAACCTAACCTAACTAACTCCTGGATACTTATTTACTGCTAGGTGAACAGAGACATTCGGTGATAGGAAAGGCTACTAACATTTACAGCCCTACTTCTACAAACCTACCCTAAACCAACCTAACCTAATCTAACCTAACCTAACCTAACCTAATCTAACCTAACCTAAGCTAATCTAACATAACCTAACCTAACTAACTCCTGGATACCTATTTACTGCTAGGTGAACAGATACATTCGGTGATAGGAAAGGCTACTAACATTTACAGCCCTACTTCTACAAACCTACCCTAAACCAACCTAACCTAATCTAACCTAACCTAATCTAACCTAACCTAAGCTAATCTAACATAACCTAACCTAACTAACTCCTGGATACCTATTTACTGCTAGGTGAACAGAGGCATTCGGTGATAGGAAAGGCTACTAACATTTACAGCCCTACTTCTACAAACCTACCCTAAACCAACCTAACCTAATCTAACCTAACCTAACCTAACCAAACCTAATCTAACCTAACCTAATCTAACCTAAGCTAATCTAACATAACCTAACCTAACTAACTCCTGGATACCTATTTACTGCTAGGTGAACAGAGGCATTCGGTGATAGGAAAGGCTACCAACAATTACAGCCCTACTTCTACAAACCTACCCTAAACCAACCTAACCTAATCTAACCTAATCTAACCTAACCTAACCTAATCTAACCTAAGCTAATCTAACATAACCTAACCTAACTAACTCCTGGATACCTATTTACTGCTAGGTGAACAGAAACATTCGGTGATAGGAAGCGCTACCAACAATTACAGTCCTATTTCTATTTCTACAAACCTAGCCTATTTCCTAGCCTAAACTAACTTAACCTAATCTAACCTAACCTAACTAATTCCTGGATACTTACTTACTGCTAGGTGAACAGAGGCATTCGGTGATAGGAAACACTACCAACAACTACAGCCCTTTTTCCATTTCTATTTCTACAAACCTAGTCTATTTCCTAGTCTGAACTAACCTAACCTAACCTAACCTCACCTAACCTAACCTCACCTCACCTCACCTTACCTCACCTTACCTTTCCTCACCTAACATAATCTCACCTCACCTCACCTCACCGAATCTCACCTAACCTAACCTAACCTCACCTCACCTCACCTCACCTCACCTTTCCTCATTTAACATAATCTCACCTCACCTCACCAAAACCTCACCTCACCAAACCTCACTTCACCTCACCTCACCTAACCTAAACCTCACCTAACCTAACCTCACCTCACCTAACCTAACTAACTCCTGGATACTTACTTACTGCTAGGTGAACAGAGGCATTCGGTGATAGGAAACGCTACCAAGAATTACATCCCTTTTTCTATTTCTATTTCTACAAACCTAGCCTATTTCCTAGCCAAAACTAACCTAACCTAATCTAACCTTACCTAACCTAACCTAACTAACTCCTGATCAACCATGCTGTGACTCATACGTCAGGTTGCGAGCAGCCGCGTCTAACAGCCTTGTTGATCAGTCCAGCAACCATGAGGCCTGGTCGACGACCGGGCCGCGGGGACGCTAAGCCCCGAAAGCACCTCAAGGAAGCATCTCAAGGTACTCCTGGATACCTATTTACTGCTAGGTGAACAGAGGCATTCGATGATAGGAAAGATTACCAACAATTACAGCCCTTTTTCTATTTCTATTTCTACAAACCTAGTCTATTTCCTAGCCTAAACTAACCTAACCTAATCTAACCTAACCTAACTAACTCTTGGATACCTATTTACTGCTAGGTGAACAGAGGCATTCGATGATAGGAAAGATTACCAACAATTACAGCCCTTTTTCTATTTCTATTTCTACAAACCTAGTCTATTTCCTAGCCTAAACTAACCTAACCTAATCTAACCTAACCTAACTAACTCTTGGATACCTATTTACTGCTAGGTGAACAGAGGCATTCGGTGATAGGAAACGCTACCAACAATTACAGCCCTATTTCTATTTCTACAAATCTAGCCTATTTCCTAGCCTAACCTAATCTAATCTAATTAACTCCTGGATACTTACTTACTGCTAGGGTGAACAGAGGCATTTGGTGATAGGAAACGCTACCAACATTTACAGCCCCTTTTCTATTTCTATTTTTACAAACCTAGCCTATTTCCTAGCCAAAACTAACCTAACCTAATCTAACCTTACCTAATCTAACCTTACCTAACCTAACTAACTCCTGATCAACCAGGCTGTGACTCATACGTCAGGTTGCGAGCAGCCGCGTCTAACAGCCTTGTTGATCAGTCCAGCAACCATGAGGCCTGGTCGACGACCGGGCCGCGGAGACGCTAAGCCCCGAAAGCACCTCAAGGTACTCCTGGATACCTATTTACTGCTAGGTGAACAGAGGCATTCGGTGATAGGAAACGCTACCAACAATTACAGCCCTATTTCTATTTCTACAAACCTAACCTATTTCCTAGCAATAACTAACCTAACCTAATCTAACCTAACCTAAATTAACTTAACCTAACCTTATCTAAACTAACCTAACTAACTAACTTCTGGATACCTATTTACTGCTAGGTGAATAGAGGCATTCGGTGATAGGAAACGCTACCTACAATTACAGCCCTCTTTCTATTACTATTTCTACAAACATAGCCCATTTCCTAGCCTAAAATAACCTAACCTAACCTAACCCTCCAAACCTAGCTTATTTCCTAGCCTAAATTAACCTGGACCATGATCATGGTTGCTGGACTGATATATATATATATATATATATATATATATATATATATATATATATATATATAATATATATATAATATATATATATAATATATATTTAAATATATATATATATATCAGTCGGTGGAATAATACAAATATTACACCTAACCAACCACAAAATAACCAACCTTAACCAACATACCCTAACCAATCAACCCTAACCAACATATAGCTTACATATTATCTAAATTGCTTATTAAACCATAATTATGCTTGTATTCTAACCTCAAATTCTAACCTAATTCTAATTCTAACCTAATTCTAATTCTAACCAACCTAACCAACCAACCAACCTAACCAACCAACCTAATCAACCAACCTAAGCAACCTAACCTAACCATCCAACCCAACCCAACCTAACCAACCTAACCTAACCAACCTAACCTAACCTAACCTAACCAACCAACCAACCAACCAACCTAACCAACCAACCTAACCAACCAATCTTACCAACCAACCTAACCTAACCTAACCTAACCTAACCTAACCAACCAACCTAACCAACCAACCTAACCAACCAATCTAACCTAACCAACAAACCTAACCAACCAACCTAACCTAACCTAACCTAACCAACCAACCAACCAACCAACCTAACCAACCAACCTAACCAACCAATCTTACCAACCAACCTAACCTAACCTAACCTAACCAACCAACCTAACCAACCAACCTAACCAACCAATCTAGCCTAACCAACCTAACCTAACCAACATAACCTAACCAACCTAACCTAACCTAACAAACCTAACCTAACCTAACCAACCTAACCTAACCTAACCTAACCAACCAACCTAAGCAACCAACCTAACCAACCTAAGCAACCAACCTAAGCAACCTAACCAGCCTTAGCAACCTAACCAACCTAAGCAACCTAACCAACCTAAGCAACCTAACCTAATCAACCAACCTAACCTAATCAACCTAAGCAACCTAACCTAAGCAACCTAACCTAACCAACCTAACCTAAGCAACCTAACCTAAGCAACCTAACCTAACCAACCTAACCTAAGCAACCTAACCTAACCAACCAACCTACTTAACCAACCTAACCTAACCAACCTAACCTAACCTCCCTTCTTATTATCTGACCTTCGATCTTATTTTTATCTTATTATCTTATTATCTGATCTTATTATCTTATTATTCGATTCGGAAGACGAACCTTCGGTTCGTGTCAGAGTCCATGAGTGTGCGTGTCCGTGTGACGTGTCCGTGTATCCATGGGGTTTTGGGTCCAGGAAGCTATTTGTGTCGACCCAAATTGCCTCCCTTCTCCCCACCTGAAATCCAGGTGGATTGAAAGACCTGCCCGAGGTCAGTGGATCCAGGTATCCGTCCGTGGCCCCCCGGACTTCAACCCTTCCCCACATTCCAAGGAGTCGGTCAATCAATCTTCGGCTATCCAGAGAATCTATCGAAACTGATGCTCCTACAGGAGGGGACACACAGAGAAATCTGTGCCCTGTACTTGCAACCGTTCCGACAGGCTCGAACGCAGGTCTATCCGGATTAGGAACTTGTTCTATCCGACTAGGCCACGCTGGAGTTGCCTTCTGAATCAAATTTGGCACTTGTATTTATATCTCATAGCAAGGTTAGTTAGTGTCTATTTATCAACAGTTGCAATGATTGAGATGTGAAGTTGTTAATTTGTGTTGACAGTTAGAAAGACCTGACAGCTTTATTTGATAAGGTTGCAGTCCCGTGAGGCAGTTTTATGAATGAATATTGGAGAATTTAGGCTAACTGACATGTGTGTGTGTGTGTGTGTGTGTGTTTAAAAGTATGTATTAATTAATAATTAATTTTTTCCCTCGTTTTATTTCAGGAATAAATAGCACATAGGCCAAGGACCGAAGGTTTTGGCTGGTTAAATATAGCGTTGTGGCCGCCATTTTCTGTGTTGGGGGGGGGGGGATGGAGGGGGCGGTATGGGGGATAGGGGGGGGGTTAGATGGTGGGGGAGAGGGGCCCTGAGGAGCTACCTTGGGAGGTGTTGTTGGTGGTGGGGGGGGGGGGGTTGTCAGTTAGGTATTTCAATTTAATATTGTAAGATAGGTTATATAGGGCGAGGTGTTGAGGAAGGAATAAGAAAAGTGTTTGGGACTGAGTTGAGTGTATTAGTTGTTGTGATTGATGTTAGCAGGAAGGTAGGTGGTTGAAATGTGTAAAGATTTGTTAATGAGATCATTTGGTTAATAATGTAGGAATTAAGGGTAAGTGATCACTGGAGATAGATATTCAACAGCATATTGAGTGAACAAGTTTTAGCAGGTAGGTAGGCCGGCCGGCCGGCAGAGAGAGACAATGGACTGCCAAATAGGTAGACGTTTTCTACATGGATGGTAAACTATTATTAAAATGGCATGTACACATTTCCATGTGCGACATTCTTGTACACACACACACACACACACACACACACACACACACACACACACACACACACACACACACACACACACACACACACACACACACACACTGACCCACAGAGACTGCCCAAATATGTATACTAACAGCAGCAGCAGTTGGTGTTCCCAGGCAGGTCACCCATCCAAGTACTAACCAAAGTCAACGGTGTTTAACCTGACAGATGTATGGGAGGAGACGCAGTGTTCTCAAGGTGATAGGTAGGTAGGTAGTATGGCCGTTGCTATTGTATACAAGTAGTAAGTAATCACATGTGAGTGAGTGAGTGAGTGAGTCAGGATACTGGTAACTGCGGCGGGCAGGCAGGCGGAGGATACTCACACATAGCAGCCAATTCTCCATTAATGATAGTACTTATTGCAACTATTTAGTCAAATTAACCAACAACAAATGGACTACTACTACTACTACTACTGTTGCTCCAAAATAGAAATGTTGGGATGCCACCGCTGCCATTGATCTCGCACAAGTTGCTGCTGACAAATGACTCATCTTAGGCCTTGCATATGCTCTCTTAGGCTTCATTTAGTCAATAATTGTAACATCATTGAGTCGGGGGACAGGCAGACAGGCACTTTATACATGTTAGGCTTATAGTGGTCTCCAACACCCACCACCCCACAAGGTCCAACCAGTGACTAACCCTCACTCACTCACCACGCCCCAAGTAGCTAGCTTACTAACTCCTGGATACCTATTTACTGCTAGGTGAACAGAGACATTCGGTGATAGGAAAGGCTACCAACAACTACAGCCCTTTTTCTATTTCTATTTCTATTTCTGCAAACCTAGTCTATTTCCTAGTCTAAACTAACCTAACCTAACCTCACCTAACCTAACCCAACCTAACCTAAGCTAATCTAACATAACCTAACCTAACTAACTCCTGGATACCTATTTACTGCTAGGTGAACAGAGACATTCGGTGATAGGAAAGGCTACTAACAATTACAGCCCTACTTCTACAAACCTACCCTAAACCAACCTAACCTAATCTAACCTAACCTAACCTAATCTAACCTAACCTAAGCTAATCTAACATAACCTAACCTAACTAACTCCTGGATACTTATTTACTGCTAGGTGAACAGAGACATTCGGTGATAGGAAAGGCTACTAACATTTACAGCCCTACTTCTACAAACCTACCCTAAACCAACCTAACCTAATCTAACCTAACCTAACCTAACCTAATCTAACCTAACCTAAGCTAATCTAACATAACCTAACCTAACTAACTCCTGGATACCTATTTACTGCTAGGTGAACAGATACATTCGGTGATAGGAAAGGCTACTAACATTTACAGCCCTACTTCTACAAACCTACCCTAAACCAACCTAACCTAATCTAACCTAACCTAATCTAACCTAACCTAAGCTAATCTAACATAACCTAACCTAACTAACTCCTGGATACCTATTTACTGCTAGGTGAACAGAGGCATTCGGTGATAGGAAAGGCTACTAACATTTACAGCCCTACTTCTACAAACCTACCCTAAACCAACCTAACCTAATCTAACCTAACCTAACCTAACCAAACCTAATCTAACCTAACCTAATCTAACCTAAGCTAATCTAACATAACCTAACCTAACTAACTCCTGGATACCTATTTACTGCTAGGTGAACAGAGGCATTCGGTGATAGGAAAGGCTACCAACAATTACAGCCCTACTTCTACAAACCTACCCTAAACCAACCTAACCTAATCTAACCTAATCTAACCTAACCTAACCTAATCTAACCTAAGCTAATCTAACATAACCTAACCTAACTAACTCCTGGATACCTATTTACTGCTAGGTGAACAGAAACATTCGGTGATAGGAAGCGCTACCAACAATTACAGTCCTATTTCTATTTCTACAAACCTAGCCTATTTCCTAGCCTAAACTAACTTAACCTAATCTAACCTAACCTAACTAATTCCTGGATACTTACTTACTGCTAGGTGAACAGAGGCATTCGGTGATAGGAAACACTACCAACAACTACAGCCCTTTTTCCATTTCTATTTCTACAAACCTAGTCTATTTCCTAGTCTGAACTAACCTAACCTAACCTAACCTCACCTAACCTAACCTCACCTCACCTCACCTTACCTCACCTTACCTTTCCTCACCTAACATAATCTCACCTCACCTCACCTCACCGAATCTCACCTAACCTAACCTAACCTCACCTCACCTCACCTCACCTCACCTTTCCTCATTTAACATAATCTCACCTCACCTCACCAAAACCTCACCTCACCAAACCTCACTTCACCTCACCTCACCTAACCTAAACCTCACCTAACCTAACCTCACCTCACCTAACCTAACTAACTCCTGGATACTTACTTACTGCTAGGTGAACAGAGGCATTCGGTGATAGGAAACGCTACCAAGAATTACATCCCTTTTTCTATTTCTATTTCTACAAACCTAGCCTATTTCCTAGCCAAAACTAACCTAACCTAATCTAACCTTACCTAACCTAACCTAACTAACTCCTGATCAACCATGCTGTGACTCATACGTCAGGTTGCGAGCAGCCGCGTCTAACAGCCTTGTTGATCAGTCCAGCAACCATGAGGCCTGGTCGACGACCGGGCCGCGGGGACGCTAAGCCCCGAAAGCACCTCAAGGAAGCATCTCAAGGTACTCCTGGATACCTATTTACTGCTAGGTGAACAGAGGCATTCGATGATAGGAAAGATTACCAACAATTACAGCCCTTTTTCTATTTCTATTTCTACAAACCTAGTCTATTTCCTAGCCTAAACTAACCTAACCTAATCTAACCTAACCTAACTAACTCTTGGATACCTATTTACTGCTAGGTGAACAGAGGCATTCGATGATAGGAAAGATTACCAACAATTACAGCCCTTTTTCTATTTCTATTTCTACAAACCTAGTCTATTTCCTAGCCTAAACTAACCTAACCTAATCTAACCTAACCTAACTAACTCTTGGATACCTATTTACTGCTAGGTGAACAGAGGCATTCGGTGATAGGAAACGCTACCAACAATTACAGCCCTATTTCTATTTCTACAAATCTAGCCTATTTCCTAGCCTAACCTAATCTAATCTAATTAACTCCTGGATACTTACTTACTGCTAGGGTGAACAGAGGCATTTGGTGATAGGAAACGCTACCAACATTTACAGCCCCTTTTCTATTTCTATTTTTACAAACCTAGCCTATTTCCTAGCCAAAACTAACCTAACCTAATCTAACCTTACCTAATCTAACCTTACCTAACCTAACTAACTCCTGATCAACCAGGCTGTGACTCATACGTCAGGTTGCGAGCAGCCGCGTCTAACAGCCTTGTTGATCAGTCCAGCAACCATGAGGCCTGGTCGACGACCGGGCCGCGGAGACGCTAAGCCCCGAAAGCACCTCAAGGTACTCCTGGATACCTATTTACTGCTAGGTGAACAGAGGCATTCGGTGATAGGAAACGCTACCAACAATTACAGCCCTATTTCTATTTCTACAAACCTAACCTATTTCCTAGCAATAACTAACCTAACCTAATCTAACCTAACCTAAATTAACTTAACCTAACCTTATCTAAACTAACCTAACTAACTAACTTCTGGATACCTATTTACTGCTAGGTGAATAGAGGCATTCGGTGATAGGAAACGCTACCTACAATTACAGCCCTCTTTCTATTACTATTTCTACAAACATAGCCCATTTCCTAGCCTAAAATAACCTAACCTAACCTAACCCTCCAAACCTAGCTTATTTCCTAGCCTAAATTAACCTGGACCATGATCATGGTTGCTGGACTGATATATATATAATATATTATATATATTATATATATATATATATATATATATATATATATATATTATATATATTATATATTTAAATATATATATATATATCAGTCGGTGGAATAATACAAATATTACACCTAACCAACCACAAAATAACCAACCTTAACCAACATACCCTAACCAATCAACCCTAACCAACATATAGCTTACATATTATCTAAATTGCTTATTAAACCATAATTATGCTTGTATTCTAACCTCAAATTCTAACCTAATTCTAATTCTAACCTAATTCTAATTCTAACCAACCTAACCAACCAACCAACCTAACCAACCAACCTAATCAACCAACCTAAGCAACCTAACCTAACCATCCAACCCAACCCAACCTAACCAACCTAACCTAACCAACCTAACCTAACCTAACCTAACCAACCAACCAACCAACCAACCTAACCAACCAACCTAACCAACCAATCTTACCAACCAACCTAACCTAACCTAACCTAACCTAACCTAACCAACCAACCTAACCAACCAACCTAACCAACCAATCTAACCTAACCAACAAACCTAACCAACCAACCTAACCTAACCTAACCTAACCAACCAACCAACCAACCAACCTAACCAACCAACCTAACCAACCAATCTTACCAACCAACCTAACCTAACCTAACCTAACCAACCAACCTAACCAACCAACCTAACCAACCAATCTAGCCTAACCAACCTAACCTAACCAACATAACCTAACCTAACCTAACCAACCTAACCTAACCTAACAAACCTAACCTAACCTAACCAACCTAACCTAACCTAACCTAACCAACCAACCTAAGCAACCAACCTAACCAACCTAAGCAACCAACCTAAGCAACCTAACCAGCCTTAGCAACCTAACCAACCTAAGCAACCTAACCAACCTAAGCAACCTAACCTAATCAACCAACCTAACCTAATCAACCTAAGCAACCTAACCTAAGCAACCTAACCTAACCAACCTAACCTAAGCAACCTAACCTAAGCAACCTAACCTAACCAACCTAACCTAAGCAACCTAACCTAACCAACCAACCTACTTAACCAACCTAACCTAACCAACCTAACCTAACCTCCCTTCTTATTATCTGACCTTCGATCTTATTTTTATCTTATTATCTTATTATCTGATCTTATTATCTTATTATTCGATTCGGAAGACGAACCTTCGGTTCGTGTCAGAGTCCATGAGTGTCCGTGTGCGTCCGTGTCCGTGTATCCATGGGGTTTTGGGTCCAGGAAGCTATTTGTGTCGACCCAAATTGCCTCCCTTCTCCCCACCTGAAATCCAGGTGGATTGAAAGACCTGCCCGAGGTCAGTGGATCCAGGTATCCGTCCGTGGCCCCCGGACTTCAACCCTTCCCCACATTCCAAGGAGTCGGTCAATCAATCTTCGGCTATCCAGAGAATCTATCGAAACTGATGCTCCTACAGGAGGGGACACACAGAGAAATCTGTGCCCTGTACTTGCAACCGTTCCGACAGGCTCGAACGCAGGTCTATCCGGATTAGGAACTTGTTCTATCCGACTAGGCCACGCTGGAGTTGCCTTCTGAATCAAATTTGGCACTTGTATTTATATCTCATAGCAAGGTTAGTTAGTGTCTATTTATCAACAGTTGCAATGATTGAGATGTGAAGTTGTTAATTTGTGTTGACAGTTAGAAAGACCTGACAGCTTTATTTGATAAGGTTGCAGTCCCGTGAGGCAGTTTTATGAATGAATATTGGAGAATTTAGGCTAACTGACATGTGTGTGTGTGTGTGTGTGTGTGTTTAAAAGTATGTATTAATTAATAATTAATTTTTTCCCTCGTTTTATTTCAGGAATAAATAGCACATAGACCAAGGACCGAAGGTTTTGGCTGGTTAAATATAGCGTTGTGGCCGCCATTTTCTGTGTTGGGGGGGGGGGATGGAGGGGGCGGTATGGGGGATAGGGGGGGGGGTTAGATGGTGGGGGAGAGGGGCCCTGAGGAGCTACCTTGGGAGGTGTTGTTGGTGGTGGGGGGGGGGGGGTTGTCAGTTAGGTATTTCAATTTAATATTGTAAGATAGGTTATATAGGGCGAGGTGTTGAGGAAGGAATAAGAAAAGTGTTTGGGACTGAGTTGAGTGTATTAGTTGTTGTGATTGATGTTAGCAGGAAGGTAGGTGGTTGAAATGTGTAAAGATTTGTTAATGAGATCATTTGGTTAATAATGTAGGAATTAAGGGTAAGTGATCACTGGAGATAGATATTCAACAGCATATTGAGTGAACAAGTTTTAGCAGGTAGGTAGGCCGGCCGGCCGGCAGAGAGAGACAATGGACTGCCAAATAGGTAGACGTTTTCTACATGGATGGTAAACTATTATTAAAATGGCATGTACACATTTCCATGTGCGACATTCTTGTACACACACACACACACACACACACACACACACACACACACACACACACACACACACACACACACACACACACTGACCCACAGAGACTGCCCAAATATGTATACTAACAGCAGCAGCAGTTGGTGTTCCCAGGCAGGTCACCCATCCAAGTACTAACCAAAGTCAACGGTGTTTAACCTGACAGATGTATGGGAGGAGACGCAGTGTTCTCAAGGTGATAGGTAGGTAGGTAGTATGGCCGTTGCTATTGTATACAAGTAGTAAGTAATCACATGTGAGTGAGTGAGTGAGTGAGTCAGGATACTGGTAACTGCGGCGGGCAGGCAGGCGGAGGATACTCACACATAGCAGCCAATTCTCCATTAATGATAGTACTTATTGCAACTATTTAGTCAAATTAACCAACAACAAATGGACTACTACTACTACTACTACTGTTGCTCCAAAATAGAAATGTTGGGATGCCACCGCTGCCATTGATCTCGCACAAGTTGCTGCTGACAAATGACTCATCTTAGGCCTTGCATATGCTCTCTTAGGCTTCATTTAGTCAATAATTGTAACATCATTGAGTCGGGGGACAGGCAGACAGGCACTTTATACATGTTAGGCTTATAGTGGTCTCCAACACCCACCACCCCACAAGGTCCAACCAGTGACTAACCCTCACTCACTCACCACGCCCCAAGTAGCTAGCTTACTAACTCCTGGATACCTATTTACTGCTAGGTGAACAGAGACATTCGGTGATAGGAAAGGCTACCAACAACTACAGCCCTTTTTCTATTTCTATTTCTATTTCTGCAAACCTAGTCTATTTCCTAGTCTAAACTAACCTAACCTAACCTCACCTAACCTAACCCAACCTAACCTAAGCTAATCTAACATAACCTAACCTAACTAACTCCTGGATACCTATTTACTGCTAGGTGAACAGAGACATTCGGTGATAGGAAAGGCTACTAACAATTACAGCCCTACTTCTACAAACCTACCCTAAACCAACCTAACCTAATCTAACCTAACCTAACCTAATCTAACCTAACCTAAGCTAATCTAACATAACCTAACCTAACTAACTCCTGGATACTATTTACTGCTAGGTGAACAGAGACATTCGGTGATAGGAAAGGCTACTAACATTTACAGCCCTACTTCTACAAACCTACCCTAAACCAACCTAACCTAATCTAACCTAACCTAACCTAACCTAATCTAACCTAACCTAAGCTAATCTAACATAACCTAACCTAACTAACTCCTGGATACCTATTTACTGCTAGGTGAACAGATACATTCGGTGATAGGAAAGGCTACTAACATTTACAGCCCTACTTCTACAAACCTACCCTAAACCAACCTAACCTAATCTAACCTAACCTAATCTAACCTAACCTAAGCTAATCTAACATAACCTAACCTAACTAACTCCTGGATACCTATTTACTGCTAGGTGAACAGAGGCATTCGGTGATAGGAAAGGCTACTAACATTTACAGCCCTACTTCTACAAACCTACCCTAAACCAACCTAACCTAATCTAACCTAACCTAACCTAACCAAACCTAATCTAACCTAACCTAATCTAACCTAAGCTAATCTAACATAACCTAACCTAACTAACTCCTGGATACCTATTTACTGCTAGGTGAACAGAGGCATTCGGTGATAGGAAAGGCTACCAACAATTACAGCCCTACTTCTACAAACCTACCCTAAACCAACCTAACCTAATCTAACCTAATCTAACCTAACCTAACCTAATCTAACCTAAGCTAATCTAACATAACCTAACCTAACTAACTCCTGGATACCTATTTACTGCTAGGTGAACAGAAACATTCGGTGATAGGAAGCGCTACCAACAATTACAGTCCTATTTCTATTTCTACAAACCTAGCCTATTTCCTAGCCTAAACTAACTTAACCTAATCTAACCTAACCTAACTAATTCCTGGATACTTACTTACTGCTAGGTGAACAGAGGCATTCGGTGATAGGAAACACTACCAACAACTACAGCCCTTTTTCCATTTCTATTTCTACAAACCTAGTCTATTTCCTAGTCTGAACTAACCTAACCTAACCTAACCTCACCTAACCTAACCTCACCTCACCTCACCTTACCTCACCTTACCTTTCCTCACCTAACATAATCTCACCTCACCTCACCTCACCGAATCTCACCTAACCTAACCTAACCTCACCTCACCTCACCTCACCTCACCTTTCCTCATTTAACATAATCTCACCTCACCTCACCAAAACCTCACCTCACCAAACCTCACTTCACCTCACCTCACCTAACCTAAACCTCACCTAACCTAACCTCACCTCACCTAACCTAACTAACTCCTGGATACTTACTTACTGCTAGGTGAACAGAGGCATTCGGTGATAGGAAACGCTACCAAGAATTTACATCCCTTTTTTCTATTCTATTTTCTACAAACCTAGCCTATTTCCTAGCCAAAACTAACCTAACCTAATCTAACCTTACCTAACCTAACCTAACTAACTCCTGATCAACCATGCTGTGACTCATACGTCAGGTTGCGAGCAGCCGCGTCTAACAGCCTTGTTGATCAGTCCAGCAACCATGAGGCCTGGTCGACGACCGGGCCGCGGGGACGCTAAGCCCCGAAAGCACCTCAAGGAAGCATCTCAAGGTACTCCTGGATACCTATTTACTGCTAGGTGAACAGAGGCATTCGATGATAGGAAAGATTACCAACAATTACAGCCCTTTTTCTATTTCTATTTCTACAAACCTAGTCTATTTCCTAGCCTAAACTAACCTAACCTAATCTAACCTAACCTAACTAACTCTTGGATACCTATTTACTGCTAGGTGAACAGAGGCATTCGATGATAGGAAAGATTACCAACAATTACAGCCCTTTTTCTATTTCTATTTCTACAAACCTAGTCTATTTCCTAGCCTAAACTAACCTAACCTAATCTAACCTAACCTAACTAACTCTTGGATACCTATTTACTGCTAGGTGAACAGAGGCATTCGGTGATAGGAAACGCTACCAACAATTACAGCCCTATTTCTATTTCTACAAATCTAGCCTATTTCCTAGCCTAACCTAATCTAATCTAATTAACTCCTGGATACTTACTTACTGCTAGGGTGAACAGAGGCATTTGGTGATAGGAAACGCTACCAACATTTACAGCCCCTTTTCTATTTCTATTTTTACAAACCTAGCCTATTTCCTAGCCAAAACTAACCTAACCTAATCTAACCTTACCTAATCTAACCTTACCTAACCTAACTAACTCCTGATCAACCAGGCTGTGACTCATACGTCAGGTTGCGAGCAGCCGCGTCTAACAGCCTTGTTGATCAGTCCAGCAACCATGAGTCCTGGTCGACGACCGGGCCGCGGAGACGCTAAGCCCGAAAGCACCTCAAGGTACTCCTGGATACCTATTTACTGCTAGGTGAACAGAGGCATTCGGTGATAGGAAACGCTACCAACAATTACAGCCCTATTTCTATTTCTACAAACCTAACCTATTTCCTAGCAATAACTAACCTAACCTAATCTAACCTAACCTAAATTAACTTAACCTAACCTTATCTAAACTAACCTAACTAACTAACTTCTGGATACCTATTTACTGCTAGGTGAATAGAGGCATTCGGTGATAGGAAACGCTACCTACAATTACAGCCCTCTTTCTATTACTATTTCTACAAACATAGCCCATTTCCTAGCCTAAAATAACCTAACCTAACCTAACCCTCCAAACCTAGCTTATTTCCTAGCCTAAATTAACCTGGACCATGATCATGGTTGCTGGACTGATATATATATATATATATATATATATATATATATATATATATATATATATATATATATATAATATATTATATATATATATATTTAAATATATATATATATATATCAGTCGGTGGAATAATACAAATATTACACCTAACCAACCACAAAATAACCAACCTTAACCAACATACCCTAACCAATCAACCCTAACCAACATATAGCTTACATATTATCTAAATTGCTTATTAAACCATAATTATGCTTGTATTCTAACCTCAAATTCTAACCTAATTCTAATTCTAACCTAATTCTAATTCTAACCAACCTAACCAACCAACCAACCTAACCAACCAACCTAATCAACCAACCTAAGCAACCTAACCTAACCATCCAACCCAACCCAACCTAACCAACCTAACCTAACCAACCTAACCTAACCTAACCTAACCAACCAACCAACCAACCAACCTAACCAACCAACCTAACCAACCAATCTTACCAACCAACCTAACCTAACCTAACCTAACCTAACCTAACCAACCAACCTAACCAACCAACCTAACCAACCAATCTAACCTAACCAACAAACCTAACCAACCAACCTAACCTAACCTAACCTAACCAACCAACCAACCAACCAACCTAACCAACCAACCTAACCAACCAATCTTACCAACCAACCTAACCTAACCTAACCTAACCAACCAACCTAACCAACCAACCTAACCAACCAATCTAGCCTAACCAACCTAACCTAACCAACATAACCTAACCAACCTAACCTAACCTAACAAACCTAACCTAACCTAACCAACCTAACCTAACCTAACCAACCAACCTAAGCAACCAACCTAACCAACCTAAGCAACCAACCTAAGCAACCTAACCAGCCTTAGCAACCTAACCAACCTAAGCAACCTAACCAACCTAAGCAACCTAACCTAATCAACCAACCTAACCTAATCAACCTAAGCAACCTAACCTAAGCAACCTAACCTAACCAACCTAACCTAAGCAACCTAACCTAAGCAACCTAACCTAACCAACCTAACCTAAGCAACCTAACCTAACCAACCAACCTACTTAACCAACCTAACCTAACCAACCTAACCTAACCTCCCTTCTTATTATCTGACCTTCGATCTTATTTTTATCTTATTATCTTATTATCTGATCTTATTATCTTATTATTCGATTCGGAAGACGAACCTTCGGTTCGTGTCAGAGTCCATGAGTGTCCGTGTGCGTGTCCGTGTGAGTGTCCGTGTCCGTGTATCCATGGGGTTTTGGGTCCAGGAAGCTATTTGTGTCGACCCAAATTGCCTCCCTTCTCCCCACCTGAAATCCAGGTGGATTGAAAGACCTGCCCGAGGTCAGTGGATCCAGGTATCCGTCCGTGGCCCCCGGACTTCAACCCTTCCCCACATTCCAAGGAGTCGGTCAATCAATCTTCGGCTATCCAGAGAATCTATCGAAACTGATGCTCCTACAGGAGGGGACACACAGAGAAATCTGTGCCCTGTACTTGCAACCGTTCCGACAGGCTCGAACGCAGGTCTATCCGGATTAGGAACTTGTTCTATCCGACTAGGCCACGCTGGAGTTGCCTTCTGAATCAATTTGGCACTTGTATTTATATCTCATAGCAAGGTTAGTTAGTGTCTATTTATCAACAGTTGCAATGATTGAGATGTGAAGTTGTTAATTTGTGTTGACAGTTAGAAAGACCTGACAGCTTTATTTGATAAGGTTGCAGTCCCGTGAGGCAGTTTTATGAATGAATATTGGAGAATTAGGCTAACTGACATGTGTGTGTGTGTGTGTGTGTGTGTGTTTAAAAGTATGTATTAATTAATAATTAATTTTTTCCCTCGTTTTATTTCAGGAATAAATAGCACATAGGCCAAGGACCGAAGGTTTTGGCTGGTTAAATATAGCGTTTGTGGCCGCCATTTTCTGTGTTGGGGGGGGGGGGGGATGGAGGGGCGGTATGGGGGATAGGGGGGGGGGTTAGATGGTGGGGGAGAGGGGCCCTGAGGAGCTACCTTGGGAGGTGTTGTTGGTGGTGGGGGGGGGGGTTGTCAGTTAGGTATTTCAATTTAATATTGTAAGATAGGTTATATAGGGCGAGGTGTTGAGGAAGGAATAAGAAAGTGTTTGGGACTGAGTTGAGTGTATTAGTTGTTGTGATTGATGTTAGCAGGAAGGTAGGTGGTTGAAATGTGTAAAGATTTGTTAATGAGATCATTTGGTTAATAATGTAGGAATTAAGGGTAAGTGATCACTGGAGATAGATATTCAACAGCATATTGAGTGAACAAGTTTTAGCAGGTAGGTAGGCCGGCCGGCCGGCAGAGAGAGACAATGGACTGCCAAATAGGTAGACGTTTTCTACATGGATGGTAAACTATTATTAAAATGGCATGTACACATTTCCATGTGCGACATTCTTGTACACACACACACACACACACACACACACACACACACACACACACACACACACACACACACACACACACACACACACACACACACACACACACACACACACACACACTGACCCACAGAGACTGCCCAAATATGTATACTAACAGCAGCAGCAGTTGGTGTTCCCAGGCAGGTCACCCATCCAAGTACTAACCAAAGTCAACGGTGTTTAACCTGACAGATGTATGGGAGGAGACGCAGTGTTCTCAAGGTGATAGGTAGGTAGGTAGTATGGCCGTTGCTATTGTATACAAGTAGTAAGTAATCACATGTGAGTGAGTGAGTGAGTGAGTCAGGATACTGGTAACTGCGGCGGGCAGGCAGGCGGAGGATACTCACACATAGCAGCCAATTCTCCATTAATGATAGTACTTATTGCAACTATTTAGTCAAATTAACCAACAACAAATGGACTACTACTACTACTACTACTGTTGCTCCAAAATAGAAATGTTGGGATGCCACCGCTGCCATTGATCTCGCACAAGTTGCTGCTGACAAATGACTCATCTTAGGCCTTGCATATGCTCTCTTAGGCTTCATTTAGTCAATAATTGTAACATCATTGAGTCGGGGGACAGGCAGACAGGCACTTTATACATGTTAGGCTTATAGTGGTCTCCAACACCCACCACCCCACAAGGTCCAACCAGTGACTAACCCTCACTCACTCACCACGCCCCAAGTAGCTAGCTTACTAACTCCTGGATACCTATTTACTGCTAGGTGAACAGAGACATTCGGTGATAGGAAAGGCTACCAACAACTACAGCCCTTTTTCTATTTCTATTTCTATTTCTGCAAACCTAGTCTATTTCCTAGTCTAAACTAACCTAACCTAACCTCACCTAACCTAACCCAACCTAACCTAAGCTAATCTAACATAACCTAACCTAACTAACTCCTGGATACCTATTTACTGCTAGGTGAACAGAGACATTCGGTGATAGGAAAGGCTACTAACAATTACAGCCCTACTTCTACAAACCTACCCTAAACCAACCTAACCTAATCTAACCTAACCTAACCTAATCTAACCTAACCTAAGCTAATCTAACATAACCTAACCTAACTAACTCCTGGATACTTATTTACTGCTAGGTGAACAGAGACATTCGGTGATAGGAAAGGCTACTAACATTTACAGCCCTACTTCTACAAACCTACCCTAAACCAACCTAACCTAATCTAACCTAACCTAACCTAACCTAATCTAACCTAACCTAAGCTAATCTAACATAACCTAACCTAACTAACTCCTGGATACCTATTTACTGCTAGGTGAACAGATACATTCGGTGATAGGAAAGGCTACTAACATTTACAGCCCTACTTCTACAAACCTACCCTAAACCAACCTAACCTAATCTAACCTAACCTAATCTAACCTAACCTAAGCTAATCTAACATAACCTAACCTAACTAACTCCTGGATACCTATTTACTGCTAGGTGAACAGAGGCATTCGGTGATAGGAAAGGCTACTAACATTTACAGCCCTACTTCTACAAACCTACCCTAAACCAACCTAACCTAATCTAACCTAACCTAACCTAACCAAACCTAATCTAACCTAACCTAATCTAACCTAAGCTAATCTAACATAACCTAACCTAACTAACTCCTGGATACCTATTTACTGCTAGGTGAACAGAGGCATTCGGTGATAGGAAAGGCTACCAACAATTACAGCCCTACTTCTACAAACCTACCCTAAACCAACCTAACCTAATCTAACCTAATCTAACCTAACCTAACCTAATCTAACCTAAGCTAATCTAACATAACCTAACCTAACTAACTCCTGGATACCTATTTACTGCTAGGTGAACAGAAACATTCGGTGATAGGAAGCGCTACCAACAATTACAGTCCTATTTCTATTTCTACAAACCTAGCCTATTTCCTAGCCTAAACTAACTTAACCTAATCTAACCTAACCTAACTAATTCCTGGATACTTACTTACTGCTAGGTGAACAGAGGCATTCGGTGATAGGAAACACTACCAACAACTACAGCCCTTTTTCCATTTCTATTTCTACAAACCTAGTCTATTTCCTAGTCTGAACTAACCTAACCTAACCTAACCTCACCTAACCTAACCTCACCTCACCTCACCTTACCTCACCTTACCTTTCCTCACCTAACATAATCTCACCTCACCTCACCTCACCGAATCTCACCTAACCTAACCTAACCTCACCTCACCTCACCTCACCTCACCTCACCTCACCTTTCCTCATTTAACATAATCTCACCTCACCTCACCAAAACCTCACCTCACCAAACCTCACTTCACCTCACCTCACCTAACCTAAACCTCACCTAACCTAACCTCACCTCACCTAACCTAACTAACTCCTGGATACTTACTTACTGCTAGGTGAACAGAGGCATTCGGTGATAGGAAACGCTACCAAGAATTACATCTCTTTTTCTATTTCTATTTCTACAAACCTAGCCTATTTCCTAGCCAAAACTAACCTAACCTAATCTAACCTTACCTAACCTAACCTAACTAACTCCTGATCAACCATGCTGTGACTCATACGTCAGGTTGCGAGCAGCCGCGTCTAACAGCCTTGTTGATCAGTCCAGCAACCATGAGGCCTGGTCGACGACCGGGCCGCGGGGACGCTAAGCCCCGAAAGCACCTCAAGGAAGCATCTCAAGGTACTCCTGGATACCTATTTACTGCTAGGTGAACAGAGGCATTCGATGATAGGAAAGATTACCAACAATTACAGCCCTTTTTCTATTTCTATTTCTACAAACCTAGTCTATTTCCTAGCCTAAACTAACCTAATCTAACGTAACCTAACTAACTCTTGGATACCTATTTACTGCTAGGTGAACAGAGGCATTCGATGATAGGAAAGATTACCAACAATTACAGCCCTTTTTCTATTTCTATTTCTACAAACCTAGTCTATTTCCTAGCCTAAACTAACCTAACCTAATCTAACCTAACCTAACTAACTCTTGGATACCTATTTACTGCTAGGTGAACAGAGGCATTCGGTGATAGGAAAGGCTACCAACAATTACAGCCCTACTTCTACAAACCTACCCTAAACCAACCTAACCTAATCTAACCTAATCTAACCTAACCTAACCTAATCTAACCTAAGCTAATCTAACATAACCTAACCTAACTAACTCCTGGATACCTATTTACTGCTAGGTGAACAGAGACATTCGGTGATAGGAAAGGCTACTAACATTTACAGCCCTACTTCTACAAACCTACCCTAAACCAACCTAACCTAATCTAACCTAATCTAACCTAACCTAACCTAATCTAACCTAAGCTAATCTAACATAACCTAACCTAACTAACTCCTGGATACCTATTTACTGCTAGGTGAACAGAAACATTCGGTGATAGGAAGCGCTACCAACAATTACAGTCCTATTTCTATTTCTACAAACCTAGCCTATTTCCTAGCCTAAACTAACTTAACCTAATCTAACCTAACCTAACTAATTCCTGGATACTTACTTACTGCTAGGTGAACAGAGGCATTCGGTGATAGGAAACACTACCAACAACTACAGCCCTTTTTCCATTTCTATTTCTACAAACCTAGTCTATTTCCTAGTCTGAACTAACCTAACCTAACCTAACCTCACCTAACCTAACCTCACCTCACCTCACCTCACCTTACCTCACCTTACCTTTCCTCACCTAACATAATCTCACCTCACCTCACCTCACCGAATCTCACCTAACCTAACCTAACCTCACCTCACCTCACCTCACCTTTCCTCATTTAACATAATCTCACCTCACCTCACCAAAACCTCACCTCACCAAACCTCACTTCACCTCACCTCACCTAAACCTCACCTAACCTAACCTCACCTCACCTAACCTAACTAACTCCTGGATACTTACTTACTGCTAGGTGAACAGAGGCATTCGGTGATAGGAAACGCTACCAAGAATTACATCCCTTTTTCTATTTCTATTTCTACAAACCTAGCCTATTTCCTAGCCAAAACTAACCTAACCTAATCTAACCTTACCTAACCTAACCTAACTAACTCCTGATCAACCATGCTGTGACTCATACGTCAGGTTGCGAGCAGCCGCGTCTAACAGCCTTGTTGATCAGTCCAGCAACCATGAGGCCTGGTCGACGACCGGGCCGTGGGGACGCTAAGCCCCGAAAGCACCTCAAGGAAGCATCTCAAGGTACTCCTGGATACCTATTTACTGCTAGGTGAACAGAGGCATTCGATGATAGGAAAGATTACCAACAATTACAGCCCTTTTTCTATTTCTATTTCTACAAACCTAGTCTATTTCCTAGCCTAAACTAACCTAACCTAATCTAACGTAACCTAACTAACTCTTGGATACCTATTTACTGCTAGGTGAACAGAGGCATTCGATGATAGGAAAGATTACCAACAATTACAGCCCTTTTTCTATTTCTATTTCTACAAACCTAGTCTATTTCCTAGCCTAGACTAACCTAACCTAATCTAACCTAACCTAACTAACTCTTGGATACCTATTTACTGCTAGGTGAACAGAGGCATTCGGTGATAGGAAACGCTACCAACAATTACAGCCCTATTTCTATTTCTACAAATCTAGCCTATTTCCTAGCCTAACCTAATCTAATCTAATTAACTCCTGGATACTTACTTACTGCTAGGGTGAACAGAGGCATTTGGTGATAGGAAACGCTACCAACATTTACAGCCCCTTTTCTATTTCTATTTTTACAAACCTAGCCTATTTCCTAGCCAAAACTAACCTAACCTAATCTAACCTTACCTAATCTAACCTTACCTAACCTAACTAACTCCTGATCAACCAGGCTGTGACTCATACGTCAGGTTGCGAGCAGCCGCGTCTAACAGCCTTGTTGATCAGTCCAGCAACCATGAGGCCTGGTCGACGACCGGGCCGCGGAGACGCTAAGCCCCGAAAGCACCTCAAGGTACTCCTGGATACCTATTTACTGCTAGGTGAACAGAGGCATTCGGTGATAGGAAACGCTACCAACAATTACAGCCCTATTTCTATTTCTACAAACCTAACCTATTTCCTAGCAATAACTAACCTAACCTAATCTAACCTAACCTAAATTAACTTAACCTAACCTTATCTAAACTAACCTAACTAACTAACTTCTGGATACCTATTTACTGCTAGGTGAATAGAGGCATTCGGTGATAGGAAACGCTACCTACAATTACAGCCCTCTTTCTATTACTATTTCTACAAACATAGCCCATTTCCTAGCCTAAAATAACCTAACCTAACCTAACCCTCCAAACCTAGCTTATTTCCTAGCCTAAATTAACCTGGACCATGATCATGGTTGCTGGACTGATATATATATATATATATATATATATATATATATGCAAACAAGCCTGAATGGTCCCCAGGACTATATACAACTGAAAACTCACACCCCAGAAGTGACTCGAACCCATACTCCCACAACTGGTATGTACAGGGACGCCTTAATCCGCTTGACCATCACGACCGGACAATAAGGAAGTGATAGCCGAGGCTATATGAACCACTTCCCCGCCGGCACTCGGATGGTAATCTTGGGCATAGCATTTTATCAAATCACCTCATTCTTTGGGGCACACGTGAGGAACACAAATGCAAACAAGCCTGAATGGTCCCCAGGACTATATACAACTGAAAACTCACACCCCAGAAGTGACTCGAACCCATACTCCCACAACTGGTATGTACAGGGACGCCTTAATCCGCTTGACCATCACGACCGGACAATAAGGAAGTGATAGCCGAGGCTATATGAACCACTTCCCCGCCGGCACTCGGAAGGTAATCTTGGGCAATGAGGTGATTTGATAAAATGCTATGCCCAAGATTACCATCCGAGTGCCGGCGGGGAAGTGGTTCATATAGCCTCGGCTATCACTTCCTTATTGTCCGGTCGTGATGGTCAAGCGGATTAAGGCGTCCCTGTACATACCAGTTGTGGGAGTATGGGTTCGAGTCACTTCTGGGGTGTGAGTTTTCAGTTGTATATAGTCCTGGGGACCATTCAGGCTTGTTTGCATTTGTGTTCCTCACGTGTGCCCCAAAGAATGAGGTGATTTGATAAAATGCTATGCCCAAGATTACCATCCGAGTGCCGGCGGGGAAGTGGTTCATATAGCCTCGGCTATCACTTCCTTATTGTCCGGTCGTGATGGTCAAGCGGATTAAGGCGTCCCTGTACATACCAGTTGTGGGAGTATGGGTTCGAGTCACTTCTGGGGTGTGAGTTTTCAGTTGTATATAGTCCTGGGGACCATTCAGGCTTGTTTGCATTTGTGTTCCTCACGTGTGCCCCAAAGAATGAGGTGATTTGATAAAATGCTTGCCCAAGATTACCATCCGAGTGCCGGCGGGGTAGTGGTTCATATAGCCTCGGCTATCACTTCCTTATTGTCCGGTCGTGATGGTCAAGCGGATTAAGGCGTCCCTGTACATACCAGTTGTGGGAGTATGGGTTCGAGTCACTTCTGGGGTGTGAGTTTTCAGTTGTATATAGTCCTGGGGACCATTCAGGCTTGTTTGCATTTGTGTTCCTCACGTGTGCCCCAAAGAATGAGGTGATTTGATAAAATGCTATGCCCAAGATTACCATCCGAGTGCCGGCGGGGAAGTGGTTCATATAGCCTCGGCTATCACTTCCTTATTGTCCGGTCGTGATGGTCAAGCGGATTAAGGCGTCCCTGTACATACCAGTTGTGGGAGTATGGGTTCGAGTCACTTCTGGGGTGTGAGTTTTCAGTTGTATATAGTCCTGGGGACCATTCAGGCTTGTTTGCATTTGTGTTCCTCACGTGTGCCCCAAAGAATGAGGTGATTTGATAAAATGCTATGCCCAAGATTACCATCCGAGTGCCGGCGGGGAAGTGGTTCATATAGCCTCGGCTATCACTTCCTTATTGTCCGGTCGTGATGGTCAAGCGGATTAAGGCGTCCCTGTACATACCAGTTGTGGGAGTATGGGTTCGAGTCACTTCTGGGGTGTGAGTTTTCAGTTGTATATAGTCCTGGGGACCATTCAGGCTTGTTTGCATTTGTGTTCCTCACGTGTGCCCCAAAGAATGAGGTGATTTGATAAAATGCTTTGCCCAAGATTACCATCCGAGTGCCGGCGGGGAAGTGGTTCATATAGCCTCGGCTATCACTTCCTTATTGTCCGGTCGTGATGGTCAAGCGGATTAAGGCGTCCCTGTACATACCAGTTGTGGGAGTATGGGTTCGAGTCACTTCTGGGGTGTGAGTTTTCAGTTGTATATAGTCCTGGGGACCATTCAGGCTTGTTTGCATTTGTGTTCCTCACGTGTGCCCCAAAGAATGAGGTGATTTGATAAAATGCTATGCCCAAGATTACCATCCGAGTGCCGGCGGGGAAGTGGTTCATATAGCCTCGGCTATCACTTCCTTATTGTCCGGTCGTGATGGTCAAGCGGATTAAGGCGTCCCTGTACATACCAGTTGTGGGAGTATGGGTTCGAGTCACTTCTGGGGTGTGAGTTTTCAGTTGTATATAGTCCTGGGGACCATTCAGGCTTGTTTGCATTTGTGTTCCTCACGTGTGCCCCAAAGAATGAGGTGATTTGATAAAATGCTTGCCCAAGATTACCATCCGAGTGCCGGCGGGGAAGTGGTTCATATAGCCTCGGCTATCACTTCCTTATTGTCCGGTCGTGATGGTCAAGCGGATTAAGGCGTCCCTGTACATACCAGTTGTGGGAGTATGGGTTCGAGTCACTTCTGGGGTGTGAGTTTTCAGTTGTATATAGTCCTGGGGACCATTCAGGCTTGTTTGCATTTGTGTTCCTCACGTGTGCCCCAAAGAATGAGGTGATTTGATAAAATGCTATGCCCAAGATTACCATCCGAGTGCCGGCGGGGAAGTGGTTCATATAGCCTCGGCTATCACTTCCTTATTGTCCGGTCGTGATGGTCAAGCGGATTAAGGCGTCCCTGTACATACCAGTTGTGGGAGTATGGGTTCGAGTCACTTCTGGGGTGTGAGTTTTCAGTTGTATATAGTCCTGGGGACCATTCAGGCTTGTTTGCATTTGTGTTCCTCACGTGTGCCCCAAAGAATGAGGTGATTTGATAAAATGCTATGCCCAAGATTACCATCCGAGTGCCGGCGGGGAAGTGGTTCATATAGCCTCGGCTATCACTTCCTTATTGTCCGGTCGTGATGGTCAAGCGGATTAAGGCGTCCCTGTACATACCAGTTGTGGGAGTATGGGTTCGAGTCACTTCTGGGGTGTGAGTTTTCAGTTATATATATATATATATATATATATATATATATATATATATATATATATATATATATATATATATATATATATATATATATATATTAAATATATATATATATATCAGTCGGTGGAATAATACAAATATTACACCTAACCAACCACAAAATAACCAACCTTAACCAACATACCCTAACCAATCAACCCTAACCAACATATAGCTTACATATTATCTAAATTGCTTATTAAACCATAATTATGCTTGTATTCTAACCTCAAATTCTAACCTAATTCTAATTCTAACCTAATTCTAATTCTAACCAACCTAACCAACCAACCAACCTAACCAACCAACCTAATCAACCAACCTAAGCAACCTAACCTAACCATCCAACCCAACCCAACCTAACCAACCTAACCTAACCAACCTAACCTAACCTAACCAACCAACCAACCAACCAACCTAACCAACCAACCTAACCAACCAATCTTACCAACCAACCTAACCTAACCTAACCTAACCTAACCAACCAACCTAACCAACCAACCTAACCAACCAATCTAACCTAACCAACAAACCTAACCAACCAACCTAACCTAACCTAACCAACCAACCAACCAACCAACCTAACCAACCAACCTAACCAACCAATCTTACCAACCAACCTAACCTAACCTAACCTAACCAACCAACCTAACCAACCAACCTAACCAACCAATCTAGCCTAACCAACCTAACCTAACCAACATAACCTAACCAACCTAACCTAACCTAACAAACCTAACCTAACCTAACCAACCTAACCTAACCTAACCTAACCAACCAACCTAAGCAACCAACCTAACCAACCTAAGCAACCAACCTAAGCAACCTAACCAGCCTTAGCAACCTAACCAACCTAAGCAACCTAACCAACCTAAGCAACCTAAGCAACCTAACCTAATCAACCAACCTAACCTAATCAACCTAAGCAACCTAACCTAAGCAACCTAACCTAACCAACCTAACCTAAGCAACCTAACCTAAGCAACCTAACCTAACCAACCTAACCTAAGCAACCTAACCTAACCAACCAACCTACTTAACCAACCTAACCTAACCAACCTAACCTAACCTCCCTTCTTATTATCTGACACGAACCTTCGGTTCGTGTCAGAGTCCATGAGTGTCCGTGTGCGTGTCCGTGTGAGTGTCCGTGTCCGTGTATCCATGGGGTTTTGGGTCCAGGAAGCTATTTGTGTCGACCCAAATTGCCTCCCTTCTCCCCACCTGAAATCCAGGTGGATTGAAAGACCTGCCCGAGGTCAGTGGATCCAGGTATCCGTCCGTGGCCCCCCGGACTTCAACCCTTCCCCACATTCCAAGGAGTCGGTCAATCAATCTTCGGCTATCCAGAGAATCTATCGAAACTGATGCTCCTACAGGAGGGGACACACAGAGAAATCTGTGCCCTGTACTTGCAACCGTTCCGACAGGCTCGAACGCAGGTCTATCCGGATTAGGAACTTGTTCTATCCGACTAGGCCACGCTGGAGTTGCCTTCTGAATCAAATTTGGCACTTGTATTTATATCTCATAGCAAGGTTAGTTAGTGTCTATTTATCAACAGTTGCAATGATTGAGATGTGAAGTTGTTAATTTGTGTTGACAGTTAGAAAGACCTGACAGCTTTATTTGATAAGGTTGCAGTCCCGTGAGGCAGTTTTATGAATGAATATTGGAGAATTTAGGCTAACTGACATGTGTGTGTGTGTGTGTGTGTGTGTTTAAAAGTATGTATTAATTAATAATTAATTTTTTCCCTCGTTTTATTTCAGGAATAAATAGCACATAGGCCAAGGACCGAAGGTTTTGGCTGGTTAAATATAGCGTTGTGGCCGCCATTTTCTGTGTTGGGGGGGGGGGGGATGGAGGGGGCGGTATGGGGGATAGGGGGGGGGGTTAGATGGTGGGGGAGAGGGGCCCTGAGGAGCTACCTTGGGAGGTGTTGTTGGTGGAGGGGGGGGGGGGTTGGTGGGGGAGGGGGCAGGGGGAGAGGGGCCCTGAGGAGCTACCTTGGGAGGTGTTGTTGGTGGTGGTGGTGGGGGGGGGGGGTTGGTGGGGGAGGGGGCAGGGGGAGAGGGGCCCTGAGGAGCTACCTTGGGAGGTGTTGTTGGTGGTGGGGGGGGGGGTTGTCAGTTAGGTATTTCAATTTAATATTGTAAGATAGGTTATATAGGGCGAGGTGTTGAGGAAGGAATAAGAAAAGTGTTTGGGACTGAGTTGAGTGTATTAGTTGTTGTGATTGATGTTAGCAGGAAGGTAGGTGGTTGAAATGTGTAAAGATTTGTTAATGAGATCATTTGGTTAATAATGTAGGAATTAAGGGTAAGTGATCACTGGAGATAGATATTCAACAGCATATTGAGTGAACAAGTTTTAGCAGGTAGGTAGGCCGGCCGGCCGGCAGAGAGAGACAATGGACTGCCAAATAGGTAGACGTTTTCTACATGGATGGTAAACTATTATTAAAATGGCATGTACACATTTCCATGTGCGACATTCTTGTACACACACACACACACACACACACACACACACACACACACACACACACTGACCCACAGAGACTGCCCAAATATGTATACTAACAGCAGCAGCAGTTGGTGTTCCCAGGCAGGTCACCCATCCAAGTACTAACCAAAGTCAACGGTGTTTAACCTGACAGATGTATGGGAGGAGACGCAGTGTTCTCAAGGTGATAGGTAGGTAGGTAGTATGGCCGTTGCTATTGTATACAAGTAGTAAGTAATCACATGTGAGTGAGTGAGTGAGTGAGTCAGGATACTGGTAACTGCGGCGGGCAGGCAGGCGGAGGATACTCACACATAGCAGCCAATTCTCCATTAATGATAGTACTTATTGCAACTATTTAATCAAATTAACCAACAACAAATGGACTACTACTACTACTACTACTGTTGCTCCAAAATAGAAATGTTGGGATGCCACCGCTGCCATTGATCTCGCACAAGTTGCTGCTGACAAATGACTCATCTTAGGCCTTGCATATGCTCTCTTAGGCTTCATTTAGTCAATAATTGTAACATCATTGAGTCGGGGGACAGGCAGACAGGCACTTTATACATGTTAGGCTTATAGTGGTCTCCAACACCCACCACCCCACAAGGTCCAACCAGTGACTAACCCTCACTCACTCACCACGCCCCAAGTAGCTAGCTTACTAACTCCTGGATACCTATTTACTGCTAGGTGAACAGAGACATTCGGTGATAGGAAAGGCTACCAACAACTACAGCCCTTTTTCTATTTCTATTTCTATTTCTGCAAACCTAGTCTATTTCCTAGTCTAAACTAACCTAACCTAACCTCACCTAACCTAACCCAACCTAACCTAAGCTAATCTAACATAACCTAACCTAACTAACTCCTGGATACCTATTTACTGCTAGGTGAACAGAGACATTCGGTGATAGGAAAGGCTACTAACAATTACAGCCCTACTTCTACAAACCTACCCTAAACCAACCTAACCTAATCTAACCTAACCTAACCTAACCTAATCTAACCTAACCTAAGCTAATCTAACATAACCTAACCTAACTAACTCCTGGATACCTATTTACTGCTAGGTGAACAGAGACATTCGGTGATAGGAAAGGCTACTAACATTTACAGCCCTACTTCTACAAACCTACCCTAAACCAACCTAACCTAATCTAACCTAACCTAACCTAACCTAATCTAACCTAACCTAAGCTAATCTAACATAACCTAACCTAACTAACTCCTGGATACCTATTTACTGCTAGGTGAACAGATACATTCGGTGATAGGAAAGGCTACTAACATTTACAGCCCTACTTCTACAAACCTACCCTAAACCAACCTAACCTAATCTAACCTAACCTAACCTAATCTAACCTAACCTAAGCTAATCTAACATAACCTAACCTAACTAACTCCTGGATACCTATTTACTGCTAGGTGAACAGAGGCATTCGGTGATAGGAAAGGCTACTAACATTTACAGCCCTACTTCTACAAACCTACCCTAAACCAACCTAACCTAATCTAACCTAACCTAACCTAACCAAACCTAATCTAACCTAACCTAATCTAACCTAAGCTAATCTAACATAACCTAACCTAACTAACTCCTGGATACCTATTTACTGCTAGGTGAACAGAGGCATTCGGTGATAGGAAAGGCTACCAACAATTACAGCCCTACTTCTACAAACCTACCCTAAACCAACCTAACCTAATCTAACCTAATCTAACCTAACCTAACCTAATCTAACCTAAGCTAATCTAACATAACCTAACCTAACTAACTCCTGGATACCTATTTACTGCTAGGTGAACAGAAACATTCGGTGATAGGAAGCGCTACCAACAATTACAGTCCTATTTCTATTTCTACAAACCTAGCCTATTTCCTAGCCTAAACTAACTTAACCTAATCTAACCTAACCTAACTAATTCCTGGATACTTACTTACTGCTAGGTGAACAGAGGCATTCGGTGATAGGAAACACTACCAACAACTACAGCCCTTTTTCCATTTCTATTTCTACAAACCTAGTCTATTTCCTAGTCTGAACTAACCTAACCTAACCTAACCTCACCTAACCTAACCTCACCTCACCTCACCTCACCTTACCTCACCTTACCTTTCCTCACCTAACATAATCTCACCTCACCTCACCTCACCGAATCTCACCTAACCTAACCTAACCTCACCTCACCTCACCTCACCTCACCTTTCCTCATTTAACATAATCTCACCTCACCTCACCAAAACCTCACTTCACCTCACCTCACCTAACCTAAACCTCACCTAACCTAACCTCACCTAACCTAACTAACTCCTGGATACTTACTTACTGCTAGGTGAACAGAGGCATTCGGTGATAGGAAACGCTACCAAGAATTACATCCCTTTTTCTATTTCTATTTCTACAAACCTAGCCTATTTCCTAGCCAAAACTAACCTAACCTAATCTAACCTTACCTAACCTAACCTAACTAACTCCTGATCAACCATGCTGTGACTCATACGTCAGGTTGCGAGCAGCCGCGTCTAACAGCCTTGTTGATCAGTCCAGCAACCATGAGGCCTGGTCGACGACCGGGCCGCGGGGACGCTAAGCCCCGAAAGCACCTCAAGGAAGCATCTCAAGGTACTCCTGGATACCTATTTACTGCTAGGTGAACAGAGGCATTCGATGATAGGAAAGATTACCAACAATTACAGCCCTTTTTCTATTTCTATTTCTACAAACCTAGTCTATTTCCTAGCCTAGACTAACCTAACCTAATCTAACCTAACCTAACTAACTCTTGGATACCTATTTACTGCTAGGTGAACAGAGGCATTCGGTGATAGGAAACGCTACCAACAATTACAGCCCTATTTCTATTTCTACAAATCTAGCCTATTTCCTAGCCTAACCTAATCTAATCTAATTAACTCCTGGATACTTACTTACTGCTAGGGTGAACAGAGGCATTTGGTGATAGGAAACGCTACCAACATTTACAGCCCCTTTTCTATTTCTATTTTTACAAACCTAGCCTATTTCCTAGCCAAAACTAACCTAACCTAATCTAACCTTACCTAATCTAACCTTACCTAACCTAACTAACTCCTGATCAACCAGGCTGTGACTCATACGTCAGGTTGCGAGCAGCCGCGTCTAACAGCCTTGTTGATCAGTCCAGCAACCATGAGGCCTGGTCGACGACCGGGCCGCGGAGACGCTAAGCCCCGAAAACACCTCAAGGTACTCCTGGATACCTATTTACTGCTAGGTGAACAGAGGCATTCGGTGATAGGAAACGCTACCAACAATTACAGCCCTATTTCTATTTCTACAAACCTAACCTATTTCCTAGCAATAACTAACCTAACCTAATCTAACCTAACCTAAATTAACTTAACCTAACCTTATCTAAACTAACCTAACTAACTAACTTCTGGATACCTATTTACTGCTAGGTGAATAGAGGCATTCGGTGATAGGAAACGCTACCTACAATTACAGCCCTCTTTCTATTACTATTTCTACAAACATAGCCCATTTCCTAGCCTAAAATAACCTAACCTAACCTAACCCTCCAAACCTAGCTTATTTCCTAGCCTAAATTAACCTGGACCATGATCATGGTTGCTGGACTGATATATATATATATATATATATATATATATATATATATATATATATATATATATATATATATATATATATATATATATATATATATATATATATATATATATATATATATATTTAAATATATATATATATATCAGTCGGTGGAATAATACAAATATTACACCTAACCAACCACAAAATAACCAACCTTAACCAACATACCCTAACCAATCAACCCTAACCAACATATAGCTTACATATTATCTAAATTGCTTATTAAACCATAATTATGCTTGTATTCTAACCTCAAATTCTAACCTAATTCTAATTCTAACCTAATTCTAATTCTAACCAACCTAACCAACCAACCAACCTAACCAACCAACCTAATCAACCAACCTAAGCAACCTAACCTAACCATCCAACCCAACCCAACCTAACCAACCTAACCTAACCAACCTAACCTAACCTAACCAACCAACCAACCAACCAACCTAACCAACCAACCTAACCAACCAATCTTACCAACCAACCTAACCTAACCTAACCTAACCTAACCAACCAACCTAACCAACCAACCTAACCAACCAATCTAACCTAACCAACAAACCTAACCAACCAACCTAACCTAACCTAACCAACCAACCAACCAACCAACCTAACCAACCAACCTAACCAACCAATCTTACCAACCAACCTAACCTAACCTAACCTAACCAACCAACCTAACCAACCAACCTAACCAACCAATCTAGCCTAACCAACCTAACCTAACCAACATAACCTAACCAACCTAACCTAACCTAACAAACCTAACCTAACCTAACCAACCTAACCTAACCTAACCTAACCAACCAACCTAAGCAACCAACCTAACCAACCTAAGCAACCAACCTAAGCAACCTAACCAGCCTTAGCAACCTAACCAACCTAAGCAACCTAACCAACCTAAGCAACCTAAGCAACCTAACCTAATCAACCAACCTAACCTAATCAACCTAAGCAACCTAACCTAAGCAACCTAACCTAACCAACCTAACCTAAGCAACCTAACCTAAGCAACCTAACCTAACCAACCTAACCTAAGCAACCTAACCTAACCAACCAACCTACTTAACCAACCTAACCTAACCAACCTAACCTAACCTCCCTTCTTATTATCTGACACGAACCTTCGGTTCGTGTCAGAGTCCATGAGTGTCCGTGTGCGTGTCCGTGTGAGTGTCCGTGTCCGTGTATCCATGGGGTTTTGGGTCCAGGAAGCTATTTGTGTCGACCCAAATTGCCTCCCTTCTCCCCACCTGAAATCCAGGTGGATTGAAAGACCTGCCCGAGGTCAGTGGATCCAGGTATCCGTCCGTGGCCCCCCGGACTTCAACCCTTCCCCACATTCCAAGGAGTCGGTCAATCAATCTTCGGCTATCCAGAGAATCTATCGAAACTGATGCTCCTACAGGAGGGGACACACAGAGAAATCTGTGCCCTGTACTTGCAACCGTTCCGACAGGCTCGAACGCAGGTCTATCCGGATTAGGAACTTGTTCTATCCGACTAGGCCACGCTGGAGTTGCCTTCTGAATCAAATTTGGCACTTGTATTTATATCTCATAGCAAGGTTAGTTAGTGTCTATTTATCAACAGTTGCAATGATTGAGATGTGAAGTTGTTAATTTGTGTTGACAGTTAGAAAGACCTGACAGCTTTATTTGATAAGGTTGCAGTCCCGTGAGGCAGTTTTATGAATGAATATTGGAGAATTTAGGCTAACTGACATGTGTGTGTGTGTGTGTGTGTGTGTTTAAAAGTATGTATTAATTAATAATTAATTTTTTCCCTCGTTTTATTTCAGGAATAAATAGCACATAGGCCAAGGACCGAAGGTTTTGGCTGGTTAAATATAGCGTTGTGGCCGCCATTTTCTGTGTTGGGGGGGGGGGGGATGGAGGGGGCGGTATGGGGGGATAGGGGGGGGGGTTAGATGGTGGGGGAGAGGGGCCCTGAGGAGCTACCTTGGGAGGTGTTGTTGGTGGAGGGGGGGGGGGTTGGTGGGGGAGGGGGCAGGGGGAGAGGGGCCCTGAGGAGCTACCTTGGGAGGTGTTGTTGGTGGTGGTGGTGGGGGGGGGGGGTTGGTGGGGGAGGGGGCAGGGGGAGAGGGGCCCTGAGGAGCTACCTTGGGAGGTGTTGTTGGTGGTGGGGGGGGGGGTTGTCAGTTAGGTATTTCAATTTAATATTGTAAGATAGGTTATATAGGGCGAGGTGTTGAGGAAGGAATAAGAAAAGTGTTTGGGACTGAGTTGAGTGTATTAGTTGTTGTGATTGATGTTAGCAGGAAGGTAGGTGGTTGAAATGTGTAAAGATTTGTTAATGAGATCATTTGGTTAATAATGTAGGAATTAAGGGTAAGTGATCACTGGAGATAGATATTCAACAGCATATTGAGTGAACAAGTTTTAGCAGGTAGGTAGGCCGGCCGGCCGGCAGAGAGAGACAATGGACTGCCAAATAGGTAGACGTTTTCTACATGGATGGTAAACTATTATTAAAATGGCATGTACACATTTCCATGTGCGACATTCTTGTACACACACACACACACACACACACACACACACACACACACACACACACACTGACCCACAGAGACTGCCCAAATATGTATACTAACAGCAGCAGCAGTTGGTGTTCCCAGGCAGGTCACCCATCCAAGTACTAACCAAAGTCAACGGTGTTTAACCTGACAGATGTATGGGAGGAGACGCAGTGTTCTCAAGGTGATAGGTAGGTAGGTAGTATGGCCGTTGCTATTGTATACAAGTAGTAAGTAATCACATGTGAGTGAGTGAGTGAGTGAGTCAGGATACTGGTAACTGCGGCGGGCAGGCAGGCGGAGGATACTCACACATAGCAGCCAATTCTCCATTAATGATAGTACTTATTGCAACTATTTAATCAAATTAACCAACAACAAATGGACTACTACTACTACTACTACTGTTGCTCCAAAATAGAAATGTTGGGATGCCACCGCTGCCATTGATCTCGCACAAGTTGCTGCTGACAAATGACTCATCTTAGGCCTTGCATATGCTCTCTTAGGCTTCATTTAGTCAATAATTGTAACATCATTGAGTCGGGGGACAGGCAGACAGGCACTTTATACATGTTAGGCTTATAGTGGTCTCCAACACCCACCACCCCACAAGGTCCAACCAGTGACTAACCCTCACTCACTCACCACGCCCCAAGTAGCTAGCTTACTAACTCCTGGATACCTATTTACTGCTAGGTGAACAGAGACATTCGGTGATAGGAAAGGCTACCAACAACTACAGCCCTTTTTCTATTTCTATTTCTATTTCTGCAAACCTAGTCTATTTCCTAGTCTAAACTAACCTAACCTAACCTCACCTAACCTAACCCAACCTAACCTAAGCTAATCTAACATAACCTAACCTAACTAACTCCTGGATACCTATTTACTGCTAGGTGAACAGAGACATTCGGGATAGGAAAGGCTTACTAACATTTACAGCCCTACTTCTACAAACCTACCCTAAACCAACCTAACCTAATCTAACCTAACCTAACCTAACCTAATCTAACCTAACCTAAGCTAATCTAACATAACCTAAACCTAACTAACTCCTGGATACCTATTTTACTGCTAGGTTGAACAGATACATTCGGTGATAGGAAAGGCTACTAACATTTACAGCCCTACTTCTACAAACCTACCCTAAACCAACCTAACCTAATCTAACCTAACCTAACCTAATCTAACCTAACCTAAGCTAATCTAACATAACCTAACCTAACTAACTCCTGGATACCTATTTACTGCTAGGTGAACAGAGGCATTCGGTGATAGGAAAGGCTACTAACATTTACAGCCCTACTTCTACAAACCTACCCTAAACCAACCTAACCTAATCTAACCTAACCTAACCTAACCAAACCTAATCTAACCTAACCTAATCTAACCTAAGCTAATCTAACATAACCTAACCTAACTAACTCCTGGATACCTATTTACTGCTAGGTGAACAGAGGCATTCGGTGATAGGAAAGGCTACCAACAATTACAGCCCTACTTCTACAAACCTACCCTAAACCAACCTAACCTAATCTAACCTAATCTAACCTAACCTAACCTAATCTAACCTAAGCTAATCTAACATAACCTAACCTAACTAACTCCTGGATACCTATTTACTGCTAGGTGAACAGAAACATTCGGTGATAGGAAGCGCTACCAACAATTACAGTCCTATTTCTATTTCTACAAACCTAGCCTATTTCCTAGCCTAAACTAACTTAACCTAATCTAACCTAACCTAACTAATTCCTGGATACTTACTTACTGCTAGGTGAACAGAGGCATTCGGTGATAGGAAACACTACCAACAACTACAGCCCTTTTTCCATTTCTATTTCTACAAACCTAGTCTATTTCCTAGTCTGAACTAACCTAACCTAACCTAACCTCACCTAACCTAACCTCACTCACCTCACCTCACCTTACCTCACCTTACCTTTCCTCACCCTAACATAATCTCACCTCACCTCACCTCACCGAATCTCACCTAACCTAACCTAACCTCACCTCACCTCACCTCACCTCACCTTTCCTCATTTAACATAATCTCACCTCACCTCACCAAAACCTCACTTCACCTCACCTCACCTAACCTAAACCTCACCTAACCTAACCTCACCTAACCTAACTAACTCCTGGATACTTACTTACTGCTAGGTGAACAGAGGCATTCGGTGATAGGAAACGCTACCAAGAATTACATCCCTTTTTCTATTTCTATTTCTACAAACCTAGCCTATTTCCTAGCCAAAACTAACCTAACCTAATCTAACCTTACCTAACCTAACCTAACTAACTCCTGATCAACCATGCTGTGACTCATACGTCAGGTTGCGAGCAGCCGCGTCTAACAGCCTTGTTGATCAGTCCAGCAACCATGAGGCCTGGTCGACGACCGGGCCGCGGGGACGCTAAGCCCCGAAAGCACCTCAAGGAAGCATCTCAAGGTACTCCTGGATACCTATTTACTGCTAGGTGAACAGAGGCATTCGATGATAGGAAAGATTACCAACAATTACAGCCCTTTTTCTATTTCTATTTCTACAAACCTAGTCTATTTCCTAGCCTAGACTAACCTAACCCTAATCTAACCTAACCTAACTAACTCTTGGATACCTATTTACTGCTAGGTGAACAGAGGCATTCGGTGATAGGAAACGCTACCAACAATTACAGCCCTATTTCTATTTCTACAAATCTAGCCTATTTCCTAGCCTAACCTTAATCTAATCTAATTAACTCCTGCGATACTTACTTACTGCTAGGGTGAACAGAGGCATTTGGTGATAGGAAACGCTACCAACATTTACAGCCCCTTTTCTATTTCTATTTTACAAACCTAGCCTATTTCCTAGCCAAAACTAACCTAACCTAATCTAACCTTACCTAATCTAACCTTACCTAACCTAACTAACTCCTGATCAACCAGGCTGTGACTCATACGTCAGGTTGCGAGCAGCCGCGTCTAACAGCCTTGTTGATCAGTCCAGCAACCATGAGGCCTGGTCGACGACCGGGCCGCGGAGACGCTAAGCCCCGAAAACACCTCAAGGTACTCCTGGATACCTATTTACTGCTAGGTGAACAGAGGCATTCGGTGATAGGAAACGCTACCAACAATTACAGCCCTATTTCTATTTCTACAAACCTAACCTATTTCCTAGCAATAACTAACCTAACCTAATCTAACCTAACCTAAATTAACTTAACCTAACCTTATCTAAACTAAACCTAAGCTAACTAACTTCTGGATACCTATTTACTGCTAGGTGAATAGAGGCATTCGGTGATAGGAAACGCTACCTACAATTACAGCCCTCTTTCTATTACTATTTCTACAAACATAGCCCATTTCCTAGCCTAAAATAACCTAACCTAACCTAACCCTCCAAACCTAGCTTATTTCCTAGCCTAAATTAACCTGGACCATGATCATGGTTGCTGGACTGTATATATATATCTATATATATATATATATATATATATATATATATATATATATATATATATATATATATATATATATATTTAAATATATATATATATATCAGTCGGTGGAATAATACAAATATTACACCTAACCAACCACAAAATAACCAACCTTAACCAACATACCCTAACCAATCACCCTAACCAACATATAGCTTACATATTATCTAAATTGCTTATTAAACCATAATTATTGCTTGTATTCTAACCTCAAATTCTAACCTAATTCTAATTCTAACCTAATTCTAATTCTAACCAACCTAACCAACCAACCAACCTAACCAACCAACCTAATCAACCAACCCTAAGCAACCTAACCTAACCATCCAACCCCAACCCAACCTAACCAACCTAACCTAACCAACCTAACCTAACCTAACCAACCAACCAACCAACCAACCTAACCAACCAACCTAACCAACCAATCTTACCAACCAACCTAACCTAACCTAACCTAACCTAACCAACCAACCTAACCAACCAACCTAACCAACCAATCTAACCTAACCAACAAACCTAACCAACCAACCTAACCTAACCTAACCAACCAACCAACCAACCAACCTAACCAACCAACCTAACCAACCAATCTTACCAACCAACCTAACCTAACCTAACCTAACCAACCAACCTAACCAACCAACCTAACCAACCAATCTAGCCTAACCAACCTAACCTAACCAACATAACCTAACCAACCTAACCTAACCTAACAAACCTAACCTAACCTAACCAACCTAACCTAACCTAACCTAACCAACCAACCTAAGCAACCAACCTAACCAACCTAAGCAACCAACCTAAGCAACCTAACCAGCCTTAGCAACCTAACCAACCTAAGCAACCTAACCAAACCTAAGCAACCTAAGCAACCTAACCTAATCAACCAACCTAACCTAATCAACCTAAGCAACCTAACCTAAGCAACCTAACCTAACCAACCTAACCCTAAGCAACCTAACCTAAGCAACCTAACCTAACCAACCTAACCTAAGCAACCTAACCTAACCAACCAACCTACTTAACCAACCTAACCTAACCAACCTAACCTAACCTCCCTTCTTATTATCTGACACGAACCTTCGGTTCGTGTCAGAGTCCATGAGTGTCCGTGTGCGGTGTCCCGTGTGAGTGTCCGTGTCCGTGTATCCATGGGGTTTTTGGGTCCAGGAAGCTATTTGTGTCGACCCAAATTGCCTCCCTTCTCCCCACCTGAAATCCAGGTGGATTGAAAGACCTGCCGAGGTCAGTGGATCCAGGTATCCGTCCGTGGCCCCCCGGACTTCAACCCTTCCCCACATTCCAAGGAGTCGGTCAATCAATCTTCGGCTATCCAGAGAATCTATCGAAACTGATGCTCCTACAGGAGGGGACACACAGAGAAATCTGTGCCCTGTACTTGCAACCGTTCCGACAGGCTCGAACGCAGGTCTATCCGGATTAGGAACTTGTTTCTATCCGACTAGGCCACGCTGGAGTTGCCTTCTGAATCAAATTTGGCACTTGTATTTATATCTCATAGCAAGGTTAGTTAGTGTCTATTTATCAACAGTTGCAATGATTGAGATGTGAAGTTGTTAATTTGTGTTGACAGTTAGAAAGACCTGACAGCTTTATTTGATAAGGTTGCAGTCCCGTGAGGCAGTTTTATGAATGAATATTGGAGAATTTAGGCTAACTGACATGTGTGTGTGTGTGTGTGTGTGTGTTTAAAAGTATGTATTAATTAATAATTAATTTTTTCCCTCGTTTTATTTCAGGAATAAATAGCACATAGGCCAAGGACCGAAGGTTTTGGCTGGTTAAATATAGCGTTGTGGCCGCCATTTTCTGTGTTGGGGGGGGGGGGGATGGAGGGGGCGGTATGGGGGATAGGGGGGGGGGGGTTAGATGGTGGGGGAGAGGGGCCCTGAGGAGCTACCTTGGGAGGTGTTGTTGGTGGAGGGGGGGGGGGGTGGTGGGGGAGGGGGCAGGGGGAGAGGGGCCCTGAGGAGCTACCTTGGAGGTGTTGTTGGTGGTGGTGGTGGGGGGGGGGGTTGGTGGGGGAGGGGGCAGGGGGAGAGGGGCCCTGAGGAGCTACCTTGGGAGGTGTTGTTGGTGGTGGGGGGGGGGTTGTCAGTTAGGTATTTCAATTTAATATTGTAAGATAGGTTATATAGGGCGAGGTGTTGAGGAAGGAATAAGAAAGTGTTTGGGACTGAGTTGAGTGTATTAGTTGTTGTGATTGATGTTAGCAGGAAGGTAGGTGGTTGAAATGTGTAAAGATTTGTTAATGAGATCATTTGGTTAATAATGTAGGAATTAAGGGTAAGTGATCACTGGAGATAGATATTCAACAGCATATTGAGTGAACAAGTTTTAGCAGGTAGGTAGGCCGGCCGGCCGGCAGAGAGAGACAATGGACTGCCAAATAGGTAGACGTTTTCTACATGGATGGTAAACTATTATTAAAATGGCATGTACACATTTCCATGTGCGACATTCTTGTACACACACACACCACACACACACACACTGACCCACAGAGACTGCCCAAATATGTATACTAACAGCAGCAGCAGTTGGTGTTCCCAGGCAGGTCACCCATCCAAGTACTAACCAAAGTCAACGGTGTTTAACCTGACAGATGTATGGGAGGAGACGCAGTGTTCTCAAGGTGATAGGTAGGTAGGTAGTATGGCCGTTGCTATTGTATACAAGTAGTAAGTAATCACATGTGAGTGAGTGAGTGAGTGAGTCAGGATACTGGTAACTGCGGCGGGCAGGCAGGCGGAGGATACTCACACATAGCAGCCAATTCTCCATTAATGATAGTACTTATTGCAACTATTTAGTCAAATTAACCAACAACAAATGGACTACTACTACTACTACTACTGTTGCTCCAAATAGAAATGTTGGGATGCCACCGCTGCATTGATCTCGCACAAGTTGCTGCTGACAAATGACTCATCTTAGGCCGTGCATATGCTCTCTTATGGCTTCATTTAGTCAATAATTGTAACATCATTGAGTCGGGGGACAGGCAGACAGGCACTTTATACATGTTAGGCTTATAGTGGTCTCCAACACCCACCACCCCACAAGGTCCAACCAGTGACTAACCCTCACTCACTCACCCACGCCCCAAGTAGCTAGCTTACTAACTCCTGGATACCTATTACTGCTAGGTGAACAGAGACATTCGGTGATAGGAAAGGCTACCAACAACTACAGCCCTTTTTCTATTCTATTTCTATTTCTGCAAACCTAGTCTATTTCCTAGTCTAAACTAACCTAACCTAACCTCACCTAACCTAACCCAACCTAACCTAAGCTAATCTAACATAACCTAACCTAACTAACTCCTGGATACCTATTTACTGCTAGGTGAACAGAGACATTCGGTGATAGGAAAGGCTACTAACAATTACAGCCCTACTCTACAAACCTACCCTAAACCAACCTAACCTAATCTAACCTAACCTAACCTAACCTAATCTAACCTAACCTAAGCTAATCTAACATAACCTAACCTAACTAACTCCTGGATACCTATTTACTGCTAGGTGAACAGAGACATTCGGTGATAGGAAAGGCTACTAACATTTACAGCCCTACTTCTACAAACCTACCCTAAACCAACCTAACCTAATCTAACCTAAACCTAACCTAACCTAAGCTAACCTAACCTAAGCTAATCTACATAACCTAACCTAACTAACTCCTGGATACCTATTTACTGCTAGGTGAACAGATACATTCGGTGATAGGAAAGGCTACTAACATTTACAGCCCTACTTCTACAAACCTACCCTAAACCAACCTAACCTAATCTAACCTAACCTAACCTAATCTAACCTAACCTAAGCTAATCTAACATAACCTAACCTAACTAACTCCTGGATACCTATTTACTGCTAGGTGAACAGAGGCATTCGGTGATAGGAAAGGCTTACTAACATTTACAGCCCCTACTTCTACAAACCTACCCTAAACCAACCTAACCTAATCTAACCTAACCTAACCTAACCAAACCTAATCTAACCTAACCTAATCTAACCTAAGCTAATCTAACATAACCTAACCTAACTAACTCCTGGATACCTATTTACTGCTAGGTGAACAGAGGCATTCGGTGATAGGAAAGGCTACCAACAATTACAGCCCTACTTCTACAAACCTACCCTAAACCAACCTAACCTAATCTAACCTAATCTAACCTAACCTAACCTAATCTAACCTAAGCTTAATCTAACATAACCTAACCTAACTAACTCCTGGATACCTATTTACTGCTAGGTGAACAGAAAACATTCGGTGATAGGAAGCGCTACCAACAATTACAGTCCTATTTCTATTTCTACAAACCTAGCCTATTTCCTAGCCTAAACTAACTTAACCTAATCTAACCTAACCTAACTAATTCCTGGATACTTACTTACTGCTAGGTGAACAGAGGCATTCGGTGATAGGAAACACTACCAACAACTACAGCCCTTTTTCCATTTCTATTTCTACAAACCTAGTCTATTTCCTAGTCTGAACTAACCTAACCTAACCTAACCTCACCTAACCTAACCTCACCTCACCTCACCTCACCTTACCTCACCTTACCTTTCCTCACCTAACATAATACTCACCTCACTCACCTCACCGAATCTCACCTAACCTAACCTAACCTCACCTCACCTCACCTCACCTCACCTTTCCTCATTTAACATAATCTCCACCTCACCTCACCAAAACCTCACTTCACCTCACCTCACCTAACCTAAACCTCACCTAACCTAACCTCACCTCACCTAACCTAACTAACTCCTGGATACTTACTTACTGCTAGGTGAACAGAGGCATTCGGTGATAGGAAACGCTACCCAAGAATTACATCCCTTTTTTCTATTTCTATTTCTACAAACCTAGCCTAGTTCCTAGCCCAAAACTAACCTAACCTAATCTAACCTTACCTAACCTAACCTAACTAACTCCTGATCAACCATGCTGTGACTCATACGTCAGGTTGCGTAGCAGCCGCGTCTAACAGCCTTTGTTGATCAGTCCCAGCAACCATGAGGCCTGGTCGACGACCGGGCCGCGGGGACGCTAAGCCCCGAAGCACCTCAAGGAAGCATCTCAAGGTACTCCTGGGATACCTATTACTGCTAGGTGAACAGAGGCATCTCGATGATAGGAAAGATTACCAACAATTACAGCCCTTTTTTCTATTTCTATTTCTACAAACCTAGTCTATTTCCTAGCCTAGACTAACCTAACCTAATCTAACCTAACCTAACTAACTCTTGGATACCTATTTACTGCTAGGTGAACAGAAGGCATTCGGTTGGATAGGAAACGCTACCCAACAATTACAGCCCTATTTCTATTTCTACAAATCTAGCCTATTTCCTAGCCTAACCTAATCTAATCTAATTAACTCCTGGATACTTACTTACTGCTAGGGTGAACAGAGGCATTTGGTGATAGGAAACGCCTACCAACATTTACAGCCCCTTTTCTATTTCTATTTTTTACCAAACCTAGCCTATTTCCTAGCCAAAACTAACCTAACCTAATCTAACCCTTACCTAATCTAACCTTACCTAACCTAACTAACTCCTGATCAACCAGGCTGTGACTCATACGTCAGGTTGCGAGCAGCCGCGGTCTAACAGCCTTGTTGATCAGTCCAGCAACCATGAGGCCTGGTCGACGACCGGGCCGTCGGAGACGCTAAGCCCCGAAAGCACCTCAAGGTACTCCTGGATACCTATTTACTGCTAGGTGAACAGAGGCCATTCGGTCGATAGGAAACGCTACCAACAATTACAGCCCCCTATTCTATTTCTACAAACCTAACCTATTCCTAGCAATAACTAACCTAACCTAATCTAACCTAACCTAAATTAACTTAACCTAACCTTATCTAAACTAACCTAACTAAACTAACTTCTGGGATACCTATTTACTGCCTAGGTGAATAGAGGCATTCGGTGATATAGGAAACGCTACCTACAATTACAGCCCTCTTTCTATTACTATTTCTACAAACATAGCCCATTTCCTAGCCTAAAATAACTAACCTAACCGAACCCTCCAAACCTAGCTTATTTCCTATGCCTAAATTAACCTGGACCATGATCATGGTTGCTGGACCATGATCATATATATATATATATATATATATATATATATATTAATATATATAAATATATATATATAGTATATATATATATATTATATATATATATATATATATATATATATATATTCTAAATATACTATGATATATATCAGTCGGTGGAATAATACAAATATTACACCTAACCAACCACAAAATAACCAACCTTAACCAACATACCCTAACCAACATATAGCTTACATATTATCTAAATTGCTTATTAAACCATAATTATGCTTGTATTCTAACCTCAAATTTCTAACCTAATTCTAATTCTAACCTAATTCTAATTCTAACCAACCTAACCAACCAACCAACCTAACCAACCAACCTAATCAACCAACCTAAGCAACCTAACCTAACCATCCAACCCAACCCAACCTAACCAACCTAACCTAACCAACCTAACCTAAACCTAACCAACCAACCAACCAACCAACCAACCTAACCAACCAAACCTAACCAACCAATCTACCAACCAACCTAACCTAACCTAACCTAACCTAACCAACCAACCTAACCAAACCAACCTAACCAACCAATCTAACCTAACCAACAAACCTAACCAACCAACCTAACCTAACCTAACCAACCAACCAACCAACCAACCTAACCAACCAACCTAACCAACCAATCTTACCAACCAACCTAACCTAACCTAACCTAATCCAACCAACCTAACCAACCAACCTAACCAACCAATCTAGCCTAACCAACCTAACCTAACCAACATAACCTAACCAACCTAACCTAACCTAACAAACCTAACCTAACCTAACCAACCTAACCTAACCTAACCTAACCAACCAACCTAAGCAACCAACCTAACCCAACCTAAGCAACCAACCTAAGCAACCTAACCAGCCTTAGCAACCTAACCAACCTAAGCAACCTAACCAACCTAAGCAACCTAAGCAACTAACCTAATCAACCAACCTAACCTAATCAACCTAAGCAACCTAACCTAAGCAACCTAACCTAACCAACCTAACCTAAGCAACCTAACCTAAGCAACCTAACCTAACCAACCTAACCTAAGCAACCTAACCTAACCAACCAACCTACTTAACCAACCTAACCTAACCAACCTAACCTAACCTCCCTTCTTATTATCTGACACGAACCTTCGGTTCGTGTCAGAGTCCATGAGTGTCCGTTCCGTGCCGTGTCCGTGTGAGTGTCCGTGTCCGTGTATCCATGGGGTTTTTTGGGTCCAGGAAGCTATTTGTGTCGACCCCAAATTGCCTCCCTTCTCCCCACCTGAAATCCAGGTGGATTGAAAGACCTGCCCGAGGTCAGTGGATCCAGGTATCCGTCCGTGGCCCCCCCGGACTTCAACCCTTCCCCACATTCCAAGGAGTCGGTCAATCAATCTTCGGCTATCCAGAGAATCTATCGAAACTGATGCTTCCTACAGGAGGGGACACACAGAGAAATCTGTGCCCCTGTACTGGCAACCGTTCCGACAGGCTCGAACGCAGGTCTATCCGGATTAGGAACTTGTTCTATCCGACTAGGCCACGCTGGAGTTGCCTTTCTGAATCAAATTTGGCACTTGTATTTATATCTCATAGCAAGGTTAGTTAGTGTCTATTTATCAACAGTTGCAATGATTGAGATGTGAAGTTGTTAATTTGTGTTGACAGTTAGAAAGACTGACAGCTTTATTTGATAAGGTTGCAGTCCCGTGAGGCAGTTTTATGAATGAATATTGGAGAATTTAGGCTAACTGACATGTGTGTGTGTGTGTGTGGTGTGTGTTTAAAAGTATGTATTAATTAATAATTAATTTTTTCCCTCGTTTTATTTCAGGAATAAATAGCACATAGGCCAAGGACCGAAGGTTTTGGCTGGTAAATATAGCGTTGTGGCCGCCATTTTCTGTGTTGGGGGGGGGGGATGGAGGGGGCGGTATGGGGATAGGGGGGGGGTTAGATGGTGGGGGACGAGGGGCCCTGAGGAGCTACCTTGGGAGGTGTTGTTGGTGGAGGGGGGGGGGGGGGTTGGTGGGGGAGGGTGCAGGGGGAGAGGGCCTGAGGAGCTACCTTGGGAGGTGTTGTTGGTGGTGGTGGTGGGGGGGGGGGGTTGGTGGGGGAGGGGGCAGGGGAGAGGGGCCCCTGAGGAGCTACCTTGGGAGGTGTTGTTGGTGGTGGGGGGGGGTTTGTCAGTTAGGTATTTCAATTTAATATTGTAAGATAGGTTATATAGGGCGAGGTGTGGTGTGAGGAAGGAATAAGAAAAGTGTTTTGGGACTGAGTTGATGTATTAGTTGTTGTGATTGATGTTAGCAGGAAGGTAGGTGGTTGAAATGTGTAAAGATTTGTAATGAGATCATTTTGGTTAATAATGTAGGAATTAAGGGTAAGTGATCACTGGAGATAGATATTCAACAGCATATGATGTGAACAAGTTTTAGCAGGTAGGTAGGCCGGCCGGCCGCAGAGAGAGACAATGGACTGCAAATAGGTAGACGTTTTCTACATGGAATGGTAAACTATTATTAAAATGGCATGTACACATTTCCATGTGCGACATTCTTGTACACACACACACACACCACACACACACACACACACACACACACACACTGACCCACAGAGACTGCCCAAATATGTATACTTAACAGCAGCAGCAGTTGGTGTTCCCAGGCAGGTCACCATCCAAGTACTAACCAAAGTCAACGGTTGTTTAACCTGACAGATGTATGGGAGGAGACGCAGTGTTCTCAAGGTGATAGGTAGGTAGGTAGTATGGCCGTTGCTATTGTATACAAGTAGTAAGTAATCACATGTGAGTGAGTGCGTGAGTGACGTCAGGATACTGGTAACTGCGGCGGGCAGGCAGGCGGAGGATCTCACACATAGCAGCCCATTCTCCATTAATGATAGTACTTATTGCAACTATTTAGTCAAATAACCAACAACAAATGGACTACTACTACTACTACTACTGTTGCTCCAAAAATAGAAATGTTGGGATGCCACCGCTGCCATTGATCTCGCACAAGTTGCTGCTGACAAAATGACTCATCTTAGGCCTTGCATATGCTCTCTTAGGCTTCATTAGTCAATAATTGTAACATTCATTGAGTCGGGGGACAGGCAGACAGGCACTTTATACATGTTAGGCTTATAGTGGTCTCCAACACCCACCACCCCACAAGGTCCAACCAGTGACTAACCCTCACTCACTCACCACGCCCCAAGTAGCTAGCTTACTAACCTCCTGGATAACCTATTTACTGCTAGGTGAAACAGAGACATTCGGTGAATAGGAAAGGCTACCAACAACTACCAGCCCTTTTTTCTATTTCTATTTCTATTTCTGCAAACCTAGTCTATTTCCTAGTTCTAAACTAACCTAACCTAACCTCACCTAACCTAACCCAACCTACCTAAGCTAATCTAACATACCCTAACCTAACTAACTCCTGGATACCTATTTACTGCTAGGTGAACAGAGACATTCGGTGATAGGAACGGCTACTAACAATTACAGCCTACTTCTACAAACCTACCCTAAACCAACCTAACCTAATCTAACCTAACCTAACCTAACCTAATCGAACCTAACCTAAGCTAATCTAACAATAACCTAACCTAACTGAACTCCTGGATTACCTATTTACTGCTAGGTGAACAGAGACATTCGGTGATAGGAAAGGCTACTAACATTTACAGCCCTACTTCTACAAACCTACCCTAAACGCAACCTAACCTAATCTAACCTCAACCTAACCTAACCCTAATCTAACCTAACCTAAGCTAATCTAACATAACCTAACCTAAACTAACTCTCTGCGATACCTATTTACTGCCTAGGTGAACAGATACATTCGGTGATAGGAAAGGCTACTAACATTTACAGCCCTACTTCTACAAACCTACCCTAAACCAACCTAACCTAATCTAACCTAACCTAACCTAATCTAACCTAACCTAAGCTAATCTAACATAACCTAACCTAACTAACTCCTGGATACCTATTTACTGCTAGGTGAACAGAGGCATTCGGTGATAGGAAAGGCTAATAACATCTACAGCCCTACTTTCTACAACCTACCCTAAACCAACCTAACCTAATCTAACCTAACCTAACCTAACCAAACCTAATCTAACCTAACCTAATCTAACCTAAGCTAATCTAACATAAACCTAACCTAACTAACTCCTGGATACCTATTTACTGCTAGGTGAACAGAGGCATCGGTGATAGGAAAGGCTACCAACAATTACAGCCCTACTTCTACAAACCTACCCTAACCAACCTAACCTAATCTAACCTAATCTAACCTAACCTAACCTAATCTAACCTAAGCTAATCTAACATAACCTAACCTAACTAACTCCTGGATACCTAGTTACTGCTAGGTGAACAGAAACATTCGGGTGATAGGAAGCGCTACCAACAATTACAGTCCTATTTCTATTTCTACAAACCTAGCCTATTTCCTAGGCCTAAACTAACTTAACCTAATCTAACCTAACCTAACTAATTCCTGGATACTTACTTACTGCTAGGTGAACAGAGGCATTCGGTGATAGGAAACACTACCAACAACTACAGCCCTTTTTCCATTTCTATTTCTACAAACCTAGTCTATTTCCTAGTCTGAAACTAACCTAACCTAACCTAACCTCACCTAACCTAACCTCACCTCACCTCACCTCACCTTACCTCACCTTACCTTTCCTCACCTAACATAATCTCACCTCACCTCACCTCACCGAATCTCACCTAACCTAACCTAACCTCACCTCACCTCACCTCACCTCACCTTTCCTCATTTAACATAATCTCACCTCACCTCACCAAAACCTCACTTCACCTCACCTCACCTAACCTAAACCTCACCTAACCTAACCTCACCTCACCTAACCTAACTAACTCCTGGGATACTTACTTACTGCTAGGTGAACAGAGGCATTCGGTGATAGGAAACGCTACCAAGAATTACATCCCTTTTTCTATTTCTATTTCTACAAACCTAGCCTATTTCCTAGCCAAAACTAACCTAACCTAATCTAACCTTACCTAACCTAACCTAACTAACTCCTGATCAACCATGCTGTGACTCATACGTCAGGTTGCGAGCAGCCGCGTCTAACAGCCTTGTTGATCAGTCCAGCAACCATGAGGCCTGGTCGACGACCGGGCCGCGGGGACGCTAAGCCCCGAAAGCACCTCAAGGAAGCATATCAAGGTACTCCTGGATACCTATTTACTGCTAGGTGAACAGAGGCATTCGATGATAGGAAAGATTACCAACAATTACAGCCCTTTTCTCTATTTCTATTTCTACAAACCTAGTCTATTTCCTAGCCTAGACTAACCTAACCTAATCTAACCTAACCTAACTAACTCTTGGATACCTATTTACTGCTAGGTGAACAGAGGCATTCGGTGATAGGAAACGCTACCAACAATTACAGCCCTATTTCTATTTCTACAAATCTAGCCTATTTCCTAGCCTAACCTAATCTAATCTAATTAACTCCTGGATACTTACTTACTGCTAGGGTGAACAGAGGCATTTGGTGATAGGAAACGCTACCAACATTTACAGCCCCTTTTCTATTTCTATTTTTACAAACCTAGCCTATTTCCTAGCCAAAACTAACCTAACCTAATCTAACCTTACCTAATCTAACCTCTACCTAACCTAACTAACTCCTGATCAACCAGGCTGTGACTCATACGTCATGTTGCGAGCAGCCGCGTCTAACAGCCTTGTTGATCAGTCCAGCAACCATGAGGCCTGGTCGACGACCGGGCCGCGGAGACGCTAAGCCCCGAAAGCACCTCAAGGTACTCCTGGATACCTATTTACTGCTAGGTGAACAGAGGCATTCGGTGATAGGAAACGCTACCAACAATTACAGCCCCTATTTCTATTTCTACAAACCTAACCTATTTCCTAGCAATAACTAACCTAACCTAATCTAACCTAACCTAAATTAACTTAACCTAACCTTATCTAAACTAACCTAAACTAACTAACTTCTGGATACCTATTTACTGCTAGGTGAATAGAGGCATTCGGTGGATAGGAAACGCTACCTACAATTACAGCCCTCTTTCTATTACTATTTCTACAAACATAGCCCATTTCCTAGCCTAAAATAACCTAACCTAACCTAACCCTCCAAACCTAGCTTATTTCCTAGCCTAAATTAACCTGGACCATGATCATGGTTGCTGGACTGATATATATATATATATATATAATATATATATATATATATATATATATATATATATATATATATATATATATATATATATATATATATATATATATATATATATATTTAAATATATATATATATATCAGTCGGTGGAATAATACAAATATTACACCTAACCAACCACAAAATAACCAACCTTAACCAACATACCCTAACCAATCAACCCTAACCAACATATAGCTTACATATTATCTAAATTGCTTATTAAACCATAATTATGCTTGTATTCTAACCTCAAATTCTAACCTAATTCTAATTCTAACCTAATTCTAATTCTAACCAACCTAACCAACCAACCAACCTAACCAACCAACCTAATCAACCAACCTAAGCAACCTAACCTAACCATCCAACCCAACCCAACCTAACCAACCTAACCTAACCAACCTAACCTAACCAACCAACCAACCAACCAACCTAACCAACCAACCTAACCAACCAATCTTACCAACCAACCTAACCTAACCTAACCTAACCTAACCAACCAACCTAACCAACCAACCTAACCAACCAATCTAACCTAACCAACAAACCTAACCAACCAACCTAACCTAACCTAACCAACCAACCAACCAACCAACCTAACCAACCAACCTAACCAACCAATCTTACCAACCAACCTAACCTAACCTAACCTAACCAACCAACCTAACCAACCAACCTAACCAACCAATCTAGCCTAACCAACCTAACCTAACCAACATAACCTAACCAACCTAACCTAACCTAACAAACCTAACCTAACCTAACCAACCTAACCCTAACCTAACCTAACCAACCAACCTAAGCAACCAACCTAACCAACCTAAGCAACCAAACCTAAGCAACCTAACCAGCCTTAGCAACCTAACCAACCTAAGCAACCTAACCAACCTAAGCAACCTAAGCAACCTAACCTAATCAACCAACCTAACCTAATCAACCTAAGCAACCTAACCTAAGCAACCTAACCTAACCAACCTAACCTAAGCAACCTAACCTAAGCAACCTAACCTAACCAACCTAACCTAAGCAACCTAACCTAACCAACCAACCTACTTAACCAACCTAACCTAACCAACCTAACCTAACCTCCCTTCTTATTATCTGACACGAACCTTCGGTTCGTGTCAGAGTCCATGAGTGTCCGTTGTGCGTGTCCGTGTGAGTGTCCGTGTCCGTGTATCCATGGGGTTTTGGGTCCAGGAAGCTATTTGTGTCGACCCAAATTGCCTCCCTTCTCCCCACCTGAAATCCAGGTGGATTGAAAGACCTGCCCGAGGTCAGTGGATCCAGGTATCCGTCCGTGGCCCCCCGGACTTCAACCCTTCCCCACATTCCAAGGAGTCGGTCAATCAATCTTCGGCTATCCAGAGAATCTATCGAAACTGATGCTCCTACAGGAGGGGACACACAGAGAAATCTGTGCCCTGTACTTGCAACCGTTCCGACAGGCTCGAACGCAGGTCTATCCGGATTAGGAACTTGTTCTATCCGACTAGGCCACGCTGGAGTTGCCTTCTGAATCAAATTTGGCACTTGTATTTATATCTCATAGCAAGGTTAGTTAGTGTCTATTTATCAACAGTTGCAATGATTGAGATGTGAAGTTGTTAATTTGTGTTGACAGTTAGAAAGACCTGACAGCCTTTATTTGATAAGGTTGCAGTCCCGTGAGGCAGTTTTATGAATGAATATTGGAGAATTTAGGCTAACTGACATGTGTGTGTGTGTGTGTGTGTGTGTTTAAAAGTATGTATTAATTAATAATTAATTTTTTCCCTCGTTTTTATTTCAGGAATAAATAGCACATAGGCCAAGGACCCGAAGGTTTTGGCTGGTTAAATATAGCGTTGTGGCCGCCATTTTCTGTGTTGGGGGGGGGGATGGAGGGGGCGGTATGGGGGATAGGGGGGGGGGTTAGATGGTGGGGGAGAGGGGCCCTGAGGAGCTACCTTGGGAGGTGTTGTTGGTGGAGGGGGGGGGGGTTGGTGGGGGAGGGGCAGGGGGAGAGGGGCCCTGAGGAGCTACCTTGGGAGGTGTTGTGGTGGTGGTGGTGGGGGGGGGGGTTGGTGGGGGAGGGGGCAGGGGGAGAGGGGCCCTGAGGAGCTACCTTGGGAGGTGTTGTTGGTGGTGGGGGGGGGTTGTCAGTTAGGTATTTCAATTTAATATGTAAGATAGGTTATATAGGGCGAGGTGTTGAGGAAGAATAAGAAAGTGTTTGGGACTGAGTTGAGTGTATTAGTTGTTGTGATTGATGTTAGCAGGAAGGTAGGTGGTTGAAATGTGTAAAGATTTGTTAATGAGATCATTTGGTTAATAATGTAGGAATTAAGGGTAAGTGATCACTGGAGATAGATATTCAACAGCATATTGATGTGAACAAGTTTTAGCAGGTAGGTAGGCCGGCCGGCCGGCAGAGAGAGACAATGGACTGCCAAATAGGTAGACGTTTTCTACATGGATGGTAAACTATATTAAATGGCATGTACACATTTCCATGTGCGGACATTCTTGTACACACACACACACACACACACACACACACACACACACACACACACTGACCCACAGAGACTGCCCAAATATGTATACTAACAGCAGCAGCAGTTGGTGTTCCCAGGCAGGTCACCCATCCAAGTACTAACCAAAGTCAACGGTGTTTAACCTGACAGATGTATGGGAGGAGACGCAGTGTTCTCAAGGTGATAGGTAGGTAGGTAGTATGGCCGTTGCTATTGTATACAAGTAGTAAGTAATCACATGTGAGTGAGTGAGTGAGTGAGTCAGGATACTGGTAACTGCGGCGGGCAGGCAGGCGGAGGATACTCACACATAGCAGCCAATTCTCCATTAATGATAGTACTTATTGCAACTATTTAGTCAAATTAACCAACAACAAATGGACTACTACTACTACTACTACTGTTGCTCCAAAATAGAAATGTTGGGATGCCACCGCTGCCATTGATCTCGCACAAGTTGCTGCTGACAAATGACTCATCTTAGGCCTTGCATATGCTCTCTTAGGCTTCATTTAGTCAATAATTGTAACATCATTGAGTCGGGGGACAGGCAGACAGGCACTTTATACATGTTAGGCTTATAGTGGTCTCCAACACCCACCACCCCACAAGGTCCAACCAGTGACTAACCCTCACTCACTCACCACGCCCCAAGTAGCTAGCTTACTAACTCCTGGATACCTATTTACTGCTAGGTGAACAGAGACATTCGGTGATAGGAAAGGCTACCAACAACTACAGCCCTTTTTCTATTTCTATTTCTATTTCTGCAAACCTAGTCTATTTCCTAGTCTAAACTAACCTAACCTAACCTCACCTAACCTAACCCAACCTAACCTAAGCTAATCTAACATAACCTAACCTAACTAACTCCTGGATACCTATTTACTGCTAGGTGAACAGAGACATTCGGTGATAGGAAAGGCTACTAACAATTACAGCCCTACTTCTACAAACCTACCCTAAACCAACCTAACCTAATCTAACCTAACCTAACCTAACCTAATCTAACCTAACCTAAGCTAATCTAACATAACCTAACCTAACTAACTCCTGGATACCTATTTACTGCTAGGTGAACAGAGACATTCGGTGATAGGAAAGGCTACTAACATTTACAGCCCTACTTCTACAAACCTACCCTAAACCAACCTAACCTAATCTAACCTAACCTAACCTAACCTAATCTAACCTAACCTAAGCTAATCTAACATAACCTAACCTAACTAACTCCTGGATACCTATTTACTGCTAGGTGAACAGATACATTCGGTGATAGGAAAGGCTACTAACATTTACAGCCCTACTTCTACAAACCTACCCTAAACCAACCTAACCTAATCTAACCTAACCTAACCTAATCTAACCTAACCTAAGCTAATCTAACATAACCTAACCTAACTAACTCCTGGATACCTATTTACTGCTAGGTGAACAGAGGCATTCGGTGATAGGAAAGGCTACTAACATTTACAGCCCTACTTCTACAAACCTACCCTAAACCAACCTAACCTAATCTAACCTAACCTAACCTAACCAAACCTAATCTAACCTAACCTAATCTAACCTAAGCTAATCTAACATAACCTAACCTAACTAACTCCTGGATACCTATTTACTGCTAGGTGAACAGAGGCATTCGGTGATAGGAAAGGCTACCAACAATTACAGCCCTACTTCTACAAACCTACCCTAAACCAACCTAACCTAATCTAACCTAATCTAACCTAACCTAACCTAATCTAACCTAAGCTAATCTAACATAACCTAACCTAACTAACTCCTGGATACCTATTTACTGCTAGGTGAACAGAAACATTCGGTGATAGGAAGCGCTACCAACAATTACAGTCCTATTTCTATTTCTACAAACCTAGCCTATTTCCTAGCCTAAACTAACTTAACCTAATCTAACCTAACCTAACTAATTCCTGGATACTTACTTACTGCTAGGTGAACAGAGGCATTCGGTGATAGGAAACACTACCAACAACTACAGCCCTTTTTCCATTTCTATTTCTACAAACCTAGTCTATTTCCTAGTCTGAACTAACCTAACCTAACCTAACCTCACCTAACCTAACCTCACCTCACCTCACCTCACCTTACCTCACCTTACCTTTCCTCACCTAACATAATCTCACCTCACCTCACCTCACCGAATCTCACCTAACCTAACCTAACCTCACCTCACCTCACCTCACCTCACCTTTCCTCATTTAACATAATCTCACCTCACCTCACCAAAACCTCACTTCACCTCACCTCACCTAACCTAAACCTCACCTAACCTAACCTCACCTCACCTAACCTAACTAACTCCTGGATACTTACTTACTGCTAGGTGAACAGAGGCATTCGGTGATAGGAAACGCTACCAAGAATTACATCCCTTTTTCTATTTCTATTTCTACAAACCTAGCCTATTTCCTAGCCAAAACTAACCTAACCTAATCTAACCTTACCTAACCTAACCTAACTAACTCCTGATCAACCATGCTGTGACTCATACGTCAGGTTGCGAGCAGCCGCGTCTAACAGCCTTGTTGATCAGTCCAGCAACCATGAGGCCTGGTCGACGACCGGGCCGCGGGGACGCTAAGCCCCGAAAGCACCTCAAGGAAGCATCTCAAGGTACTCCTGGATACCTATTTACTGCTAGGTGAACAGAGGCATTCGATGATAGGAAAGATTACCAACAATTACAGCCCTTTTTCTATTTCTATTTCTACAAACCTAGTCTATTTCCTAGCCTAGACTAACCTAACCTAATCTAACCTAACCTAACTAACTCTTGGATACCTATTTACTGCTAGGTGAACAGAGGCATTCGGTGATAGGAAACGCTACCAACAATTACAGCCCTATTTCTATTTCTACAAATCTAGCCTATTTCCTAGCCTAACCTAATCTAATCTAATTAACTCCTGGATACTTACTTACTGCTAGGTGAACAGAGGCATTTGGTGATAGGAAACGCTACCAACATTTACAGCCCCTTTTCTATTTCTATTTTTACAAACCTAGCCTATTTCCTAGCCAAAACTAACCTAACCTAATCTAACCTTACCTAATCTAACCTTACCTAACCTAACTAACTCCTGATCAACCAGGCTGTGACTCATACGTCAGGTTGCGAGCAGCCGCGTCTAACAGCCTTGTTGATCAGTCCAGCAACCATGAGGCCTGGTCGACGACCGGGCCGCGGAGACGCTAAGCCCCGAAAGCACCTCAAGGTACTCCTGGATACCTATTTACTGCTAGGTGAACAGAGGCATTCGGTGATAGGAAACGCTACCAACAATTACAGCCCTATTTCTATTTCTACAAACCTAACCTATTTCCTAGCAATAACTAACCTAACCTAATCTAACCTAACCTAAATTAACTTAACCTAACCTTATCTAAACTAACCTAACTAACTAACTTCTGGATACCTATTTACTGCTAGGTGAATAGAGGCATTCGGTGATAGGAAACGCTACCTACAATTACAGCCCTCTTTCTATTACTATTTCTACAAACATAGCCCATTTCCTAGCCTAAAATAACCTAACCTAACCTAACCCTCCAAACCTAGCTTATTTCCTAGCCTAAATTAACCTGGACCATGATCATGGTTGCTGGACTGATATATATATATATATATATATATATATATATATATATATATATATATATATATATATATATATATATATATATATATATATATATATATTTATATATATATATCAGTCGGTGGAATAATACAAATATTACACCTAACCAACCACAAAATAACCAACCTTAACCAACATACCCTAACCAATCAACCCTAACCAACATATAGCTTACATATTATCTAAATTGCTTATTAAACCATAATTATGCTTGTATTCTAACCTCAAATTCTAACCTAATTCTAATTCTAACCTAATTCTAATTCTAACCAACCTAACCACCAACCAACCAACCAACCTAATCAACCAACCTAAGCAACCTAACCTAACCATCCAACCCAACCCAACCTAACCAACCTAACCAACCTAACCTAACCAACCAACCAACCAACCAACCTAACCAACCAACCTAACCAACCAATCTTACCAACCAACCTAACCTAACCTAACCTAACCTAACCAACCAACCTAACCAACCTAACCAACCAATCTAACCTAACCAACAACCTAACCAACCAACCTAACCTAACCTAACCAACCAACCAACCAACCAACCTAACCAACCAACCTAACCAACCAATCTTACCAACCAACCTAACCTAACCTAACCTAACCAACCAACCTAACCAACCAACCTAACCAACCAATCTAGCCTAACCAACCTAACCTAACCAACATAACCTAACCAACCTAACCTAACCTAACAAACCTAACCTAACCTAACCAACCTAACCTAACCTAACCTAACCAACCAACCTAAGCAACCAACCTAACCAACCTAAGCAACCAACCTAAGCAACCTAACCAGCCTTAGCAACCTAACCAACCTAAGCAACCTAACCAACCTAAGCAACCTAAGCAACCTAACCTAATCAACCAACCTAACCTAATCAACCTAAGCAACCTAACCTAAGCAACCTAACCTAACCAACCTAACCTAAGCAACCTAACCTAAGCAACCTAACCTAACCAACCTAACCTAAGCAACCTAACCTAACCAACCAACCTACTTAACCAACCTAACCTAACCAACCTAACCTAACCTCCCTTCTTATTATCTGACACGAACCTTCGGTTCGTGTCAGAGTCCATGAGTGTCCGTGTGCGTGTCCGTGTGAGTGTCCGTGTCCGTGTATCCATGGGGTTTTGGGTCCAGGAAGCTATTTGTGTCGACCCAAATTGCCTCCCTTCTCCCCACCTGAAATCCAGGTGGATTGAAAGACCTGCCCGAGGTCAGTGGATCCAGGTATCCGTCCGTGGCCCCCCGGACTTCAACCCTTCCCCACATTCCAAGGAGTCGGTCAATCAATCTTCGGCTATCCAGAGAATCTATCGAAACTGATGCTCCTACAGGAGGGGACACACAGAGAAATCTGTGCCCTGTACTTGCAACCGTTCCGACAGGCTCGAACGCAGGTCTATCCGGATTAGGAACTTGTTCTATCCGACTAGGCCACGCTGGAGTTGCCTTCTGAATCAAATTTGGCACTTGTATTTATATCTCATAGCAAGGTTAGTTAGTGTCTATTTATCAACAGTTGCAATGATTGAGATGTGAAGTTGTTAATTTGTGTTGACAGTTAGAAAGACCTGACAGCTTTATTTGATAAGGTTGCAGTCCCGTGAGGCAGTTTTATGAATGAATATTGGAGAATTTAGGCTAACTGACATGTGTGTGTGTGTGTGTGTGTGTTTAAAAGTATGTATTAATTAATAATTAATTTTTTCCCTCGTTTTATTTCAGGAATAAATAGCACATAGGCCAAGGACCGAAGGTTTTGGCTGGTTAAATATAGCGTTGTGGCCGCCATTTTCTGTGTTGGGGGGGGGGATGGAGGGGGCGGTATGGGGGATAGGGGGGGGGGTTAGATGGTGGGGGAGAGGGGCCCTGAGGAGCTACCTTGGGAGGTGTTGTTGGTGGAGGGGGGGGGGGTTGGTGGGGGAGGGGGCAGGGGAGAGGGGCCCTGAGGAGCTACCTTGGGAGGTGTTGTTGGTGGTGGTGGTGGGGGGGGGGGTTGGTGGGGGAGGGGGCAGGGGGAGAGGGGCCCTGAGGAGCTACCTTGGGAGGTGTTGTTGGTGGTGGGGGGGGGGTTGTCAGTTAGGTATTTCAATTTAATATTGTAAGATAGGTTATATAGGGCGAGGTGTTGAGGAAGGAATAAGAAAAGTGTTTGGGACTGAGTTGAGTGTATTAGTTGTTGTGATTGATGTTAGCAGGAAGGTAGGTGGTTGAAATGTGTAAAGATTTGTTAATGAGATCATTTGGTTAATAATGTAGGAATTAAGGGTAAGTGATCACTGGAGATAGATATTCAACAGCATATTGAGTGAACAAGTTTTAGCAGGTAGGTAGGCCGGCCGGCCGGCAGAGAGAGACAATGGACTGCCAAATAGGTAGACGTTTTCTACATGGATGGTAAACTATTATTAAAATGGCATGTACACATTTCCATGTGCGACATTCTTGTACACACACACACACACACACACACACACACACACACACACACACTGACCCACAGAGACTGCCCAAATATGTATACTAACAGCAGCAGCAGTTGGTGTTCCCAGGCAGGTCACCCATCCAAGTACTAACCAAAGTCAACGGTGTTTAACCTGACAGATGTATGGGAGGAGACGCAGTGTTCTCAAGGTGATAGGTAGGTAGGTAGTATGGCCGTTGCTATTGTATACAAGTAGTAAGTAATCACATGTGAGTGAGTGAGTGAGTGAGTCAGGATACTGGTAACTGCGGCGGGCAGGCAGGCGGAGGATACTCACACATAGCAGCCAATTCTCCATTAATGATAGTACTTATTGCAACTATTTAGTCAAATTAACCAACAACAAATGGACTACTACTACTACTACTACTGTTGCTCCAAAATAGAAATGTTGGGATGCCACCGCTGCCATTGATCTCGCACAAGTTGCTGCTGACAAATGACTCATCTTAGGCCTTGCATATGCTCTCTTAGGCTTCATTTAGTCAATAATTGTAACATCATTGAGTCGGGGGACAGGCAGACAGGCACTTTATACATGTTAGGCTTATAGTGGTCTCCAACACCCACCACCCCACAAGGTCCAACCAGTGACTAACCCTCACTCACTCACCACGCCCCAAGTAGCTAGCTTACTAACTCCTGGATACCTATTTACTGCTAGGTGAACAGAGACATTCGGTGATAGGAAAGGCTACCAACAACTACAGCCCTTTTTCTATTTCTATTTCTATTTCTGCAAACCTAGTCTATTTCCTAGTCTAAACTAACCTAACCTAACCTCACCTAACCTAACCCAACCTAACCTAAGCTAATCTAACATAACCTAACCTAACTAACTCCTGGATACCTATTTACTGCTAGGTGAACAGAGACATTCGGTGATAGGAAAGGCTACTAACAATTACAGCCCTACTTCTACAAACCTACCCTAAACCAACCTAACCTAATCTAACCTAACCTAACCTAACCTAACCTAATCTAACCTAACCTAAGCTAATCTAACATAACCTAACCTAACTAACTCCTGGATACCTATTTACTGCTAGGTGAACAGAGACATTCGGTGATAGGAAAGGCTACTAACATTTACAGCCCTACTTCTACAAACCTACCCTAAACCAACCTAACCTAATCTAACCTAACCTAACCTAACCTAATCTAACCTAACCTAAGCTAATCTAACATAACCTAACCTAACTAACTCCTGGATACCTATTTACTGCTAGGTGAACAGATACATTCGGTGATAGGAAAGGCTACTAACATTTACAGCCCTACTTCTACAAACCTACCCTAAACCAACCTAACCTAATCTAACCTAACCTAACCTAATCTAACCTAACCTAAGCTAATCTAACATAACCTAACCTAACTAACTCCTGGATACCTATTTACTGCTAGGTGAACAGAGGCATTCGGTGATAGGAAAGGCTACTAACATTTACAGCCCTACTTCTACAAACCTACCCTAAACCAACCTAACCTAATCTAACCTAACCTAACCTAACCAAACCTAATCTAACCTAACCTAATCTAACCTAAGCTAATCTAACATAACCTAACCTAACTAACTCCTGGATACCTATTTACTGCTAGGTGAACAGAGGCATTCGGTGATAGGAAAGGCTACCAACAATTACAGCCCTACTTCTACAAACCTACCCTAAACCAACCTAACCTAATCTAACCTAATCTAACCTAACCTAACCTAATCTAACCTAAGCTAATCTAACATAACCTAACCTAACTAACTCCTGGATACCTATTTACTGCTAGGTGAACAGAAACATTCGGTGATAGGAAGCGCTACCAACAATTACAGTCCTATTTCTATTTCTACAAACCTAGCCTATTTCCTAGCCTAAACTAACTTAACCTAATCTAACCTAACCTAACTAATTCCTGGATACTTACTTACTGCTAGGTGAACAGAGGCATTCGGTGATAGGAAACACTACCAACAACTACAGCCCTTTTTCCATTTCTATTTCTACAAACCTAGTCTATTTCCTAGTCTGAACTAACCTAACCTAACCTAACCTCACCTAACCTAACCTCACCTCACCTCACCTCACCTTACCTCACCTTACCTTTCCTCACCTAACATAATCTCACCTCACCTCACCTCACCGAATCTCACCTAACCTAACCTAACCTCACCTCACCTCACCTCACCTCACCTTTCCTCATTTAACATAATCTCACCTCACCTCACCAAAACCTCACTTCACCTCACCTCACCTAACCTAAACCTCACCTAACCTAACCTCACCTCACCTAACCTAACTAACTCCTGGATACTTACTTACTGCTAGGTGAACAGAGGCATTCGGTGATAGGAAACGCTACCAAGAATTACATCCCTTTTTCTATTTCTATTTCTACAAACCTAGCCTATTTCCTAGCCAAAACTAACCTAACCTAATCTAACCTTACCTAACCTAACCTAACTAACTCCTGATCAACCATGCTGTGACTCATACGTCAGGTTGCGAGCAGCCGCGTCTAACAGCCTTGTTGATCAGTCCAGCAACCATGAGGCCTGGTCGACGACCGGGCCGCGGGGACGCTAAGCCCCGAAAGCACCTCAAGGAAGCATCTCAAGGTACTCCTGGATACCTATTTACTGCTAGGTGAACAGAGGCATTCGATGATAGGAAAGATTACCAACAATTACAGCCCTTTTTCTATTTCTATTTCTACAAACCTAGTCTATTTCCTAGCCTAAACTAACCTAACCTAATCTAACCTAACCTAACTAACTCTTGGATACCTATTTACTGCTAGGTGAACAGAGGCATTCGGTGATAGGAAACGCTACCAACAATTACAGCCCTATTTCTATTTCTACAAATCTAGCCTATTTCCTAGCCTAACCTAATCTAATCTAATTAACTCCTGGATACTTACTTACTGCTAGGGTGAACAGAGGCATTTGGTGATAGGAAACGCTACCAACATTTACAGCCCCTTTTCTATTTCTATTTTTACAAACCTAGCCTATTTCCTAGCCAAAACTAACCTAACCTAATCTAACCTTACCTAATCTAACCTTACCTAACCTAACTAACTCCTGATCAACCAGGCTGTGACTCATACGTCAGGTTGCGAGCAGCCGCGTCTAACAGCCTTGTTGATCAGTCCAGCAACCATGAGGCCTGGTCGACGACCGGGCCGCGGAGACGCTAAGCCCCGAAAGCACCTCAAGGTACTCCTGGATACCTATTTACTGCTAGGTGAACAGAGGCATTCGGTGATAGGAAACGCTACCAACAATTACAGCCCTATTTCTATTTCTACAAACCTAACCTATTTCCTAGCAATAACTAACCTAACCTAATCTAACCTAACCTAAATTAACTTAACCTAACCTTATCTAAACTAACCTAACTAACTAACTTCTGGATACCTATTTACTGCTAGGTGAATAGAGGCATTCGGTGATAGGAAACGCTACCTACAATTACAGCCCTCTTTCTATTACTATTTCTACAAACATAGCCCATTTCCTAGCCTAAAATAACCTAACCTAACCTAACCCTCCAAACCTAGCTTATTTCCTAGCCTAAATTAACCTGGACCATGATCATGGTTGCTGGACTGATATATATATATATATATATATATATTATATAATATATATATATATATATATATATATATATATATATATATATATATATATTATTTAAATATATATATATATCAGTCGGTGGAATAATACAAATATTACACCTAACCAACCACAAAATAACCAACCTTAACCAACATACCCTAACCAATCAACCCTAACCAACATATAGCTTACATATTATCTAAATTGCTTATTAAACCATAATTATGCTTGTATTCTAACCTCAAATTCTAACCTAATTCTAATTCTAACCTAATTCTAATTCTAACCAACCTAACCAACCAACCAACCTAACCAACCAACCTAATCAACCAACCTAAGCAACCTAACCTAACCATCCAACCCAACCCAACCTAACCAACCTAACCTAACCAACCTAACCTAACCAACCAACCAACCAACCAACCTAACCAACCAACCTAACCAACCAATCTTACCAACCAACCTAACCTAACCTAACCTAACCTAACCAACCAACCTAACCAACCAACCTAACCAACCAATCTAACCTAACCAAACAAACTAACCAACCAACCAAACCTAACCTAACCAACCAACCAACCAACCAACCTAACCAACCAACCTAACCAACCAATCTTACCAACCAACCTAACCTAACCTAACCTAACCAACCAACCTAACCAACCAACCTAACCAACCAATCTAGCCTAACCAACCTAACCTAACCAACATAACCTAACCAACCTAACCTAACCTAACAAACCTAACCTAACCTAACCAACCTAACCTAACCTAACCTAACCAACCAACCTAAGCAACCAACCTAACCAACCTAAGCAACCAACCTAAGCAACCTAACCAGCCTTAGCAACCTAACCAACCTAAGCAACCTAACCAACCTAAGCAACCTAAGCAACCTAACCTAATCAACCAACCTAACCTAATCAACCTAAGCAACCTAACCTAAGCAACCTAACCTAACCAACCTAACCTAAGCAACCTAACCTAAGCAACCTAACCTAACCAACCTAACCTAAGCAACCTAACCTAACCAACCAACCTACTTAACCAACCTAACCTAACCAACCTAACCTAACCTCCCTTCTTATTATCTGACACGAACCTTCGGTTCGTGTCAGAGTCCATGAGTGTCCGTGTGCGTGTCCGTGTGAGTGTCCGTGTCCGTGTATCCATGGGGTTTTGGGTCCAGGAAGCTATTTGTGTCGACCCAAATTGCCTCCCTTCTCCCCACCTGAAATCCAGGTGGATTGAAAGACCTGCCCGAGGTCAGTGGATCCAGGTATCCGTCCGTGGCCCCCCGGACTTCAACCCTTCCCCACATTCCAAGGAGTCGGTCAATCAATCTTCGGCTATCCAGAGAATCTATCGAAACTGATGCTCCTACAGGAGGGGACACACAGAGAAATCTGTGCCCTGTACTTGCAACCGTTCCGACAGGCTCGAACGCAGGTCTATCCGGATTAGGAACTTGTTCTATCCGACTAGGCCACGCTGGAGTTGCCTTCTGAATCAAATTTGGCACTTGTATTTATATCTCATAGCAAGGTTAGTTAGTGTCTATTTATCAACAGTTGCAATGATTGAGATGTGAAGTTGTTAATTTGTGTTGACAGTTAGAAAGACCTGACAGCTTTATTTGATAAGGTTGCAGTCCCGTGAGGCAGTTTTATGAATGAATATTGGAGAATTTAGGCTAACTGACATGTGTGTGTGTGTGTGTGTGTGTGTTTAAAAGTATGTATTAATTAATAATTAATTTTTTCCCTCGTTTTATTTCAGGAATAAATAGCACATAGGCCAAGGACCGAAGGTTTTGGCTGGTTAAATATAGCGTTGTGGCCGCCATTTTCTGTGTTGGGGGGGGGGGATGGAGGGGGCGGTATGGGGGATAGGGGGGGGGGTTAGATGGTGGGGGAGAGGGGCCCTGAGGAGCTACCTTGGGAGGTGTTGTTGGTGGAGGGGGGGGGGGGTTGGTGGGGGAGGGGGCAGGGGGAGAGGGGCCCTGAGGAGCTACCTTGGGAGGTGTTGTTGGTGGTGGTGGTGGGGGGGGGGGTTGGTGGGGGAGGGGCAGGGGGAGAGGGGCCCTGAGGAGCTACCTTGGGAGGTGTTGTTGGTGGTGGGGGGGGGTTGTCAGTTAGGTATTTCAATTTAATATTGTAAGATAGGTTATATAGGGCGAGGTGTTGAGGAAGGAATAAGAAAAGTGTTTGGGACTGAGTTGAGTGTATTAGTTGTTGTGATTGATGTTAGCAGGAAGGTAGGTGGTTGAAATGTGTAAAGATTTGTTAATGAGATCATTTGGTTAATAATGTAGGAATTAAGGGTAAGTGATCACTGGAGATAGATATTCAACAGCATATTGAGTGAACAAGTTTTAGCAGGTAGGTAGGCCGGCCGGCCGGCAGAGAGAGACAATGGACTGCCAAATAGGTAGACGTTTTCTACATGGATGGTAAACTATTATTAAAATGGCATGTACACATTTCCATGTGCGACATTCTTGTACACACACACACACACACACACACACACACACACACACACTGACCCACAGAGACTGCCCAAATATGTATACTAACAGCAGCAGCAGTTGGTGTTCCCAGGCAGGTCACCCATCCAAGTACTAACCAAAGTCAACGGTGTTTAACCTGACAGATGTATGGGAGGAGACGCAGTGTTCTCAAGGTGATAGGTAGGTAGGTAGTATGGCCGTTGCTATTGTATACAAGTAGTAAGTAATCACATGTGAGTGAGTGAGTGAGTGAGTCAGGATACTGGTAACTGCGGCGGGCAGGCAGGCGGAGGATACTCACACATAGCAGCCAATTCTCCATTAATGATAGTACTTATTGCAACTATTTAGTCAAATTAACCAACAACAAATGGACTACTACTACTACTACTACTGTTGCTCCAAAATAGAAATGTTGGGATGCCACCGCTGCCATTGATCTCGCACAAGTTGCTGCTGACAAATGACTCATCTTAGGCCTTGCATATGCTCTCTTAGGCTTCATTTAGTCAATAATTGTAACATCATTGAGTCGGGGGACAGGCAGACAGGCACTTTATACATGTTAGGCTTATAGTGGTCTCCAACACCCACCACCCCACAAGGTCCAACCAGTGACTAACCCTCACTCACTCACCACGCCCCAAGTAGCTAGCTTACTAACTCCTGGATACCTATTTACTGCTAGGTGAACAGAGACATTCGGTGATAGGAAAGGCTACCAACAACTACAGCCCTTTTTCTATTTCTATTTCTATTTCTGCAAACCTAGTCTATTTCCTAGTCTAACTAACCTAACCTAACCTCACCTAACCTAACCCAACCTAACCTAAGCTAATCTAACATAACCTAACCTAACTAACTCCTGGATACCTATTTACTGCTAGGTGAACAGAGACATTCGGTGATAGGAAAGGCTACTAACAATTACAGCCCTACTTCTACAAACCTACCCTAAACCAACCTAACCTAATCTAACCTAACCTAACCTAACCTAATCTAACCTAACCTAAGCTAATCTAACATAACCTAACCTAACTAACTCCTGGATACCTATTTACTGCTAGGTGAACAGAGACATTCGGTGATAGGAAAGGCTACTAACATTTACAGCCCTACTTCTACAAACCTACCCTAAACCAACCTAACCTAATCTAACCTAACCTAACCTAACCTAATCTAACCTAACCTAAGCTAATCTAACATAACCTAACCTAACTAACTCCTGGATACCTATTTACTGCTAGGTGAACAGATACATTCGGTGATAGGAAAGGCTACTAACATTTACAGCCCTACTTCTACAAACCTACCCTAAACCAACCTAACCTAATCTAACCTAACCTAACCTAATCTAACCTAACCTAAGCTAATCTAACATAACCTAACCTAACTAACTCCTGGATACCTATTTACTGCTAGGTGAACAGAGGCATTCGGTGATAGGAAAGGCTACTAACATTTACAGCCCTACTTCTACAAACCTACCCTAAACCAACCTAACCTAATCTAACCTAACCTAACCTAACCAAACCTAATCTAACCTAACCTAATCTAACCTAAGCTAATCTAACATAACCTAACCTAACTAACTCCTGGATACCTATTTACTGCTAGGTGAACAGAGGCATTCGGTGATAGGAAAGGCTACCAACAATTACAGCCCTACTTCTACAAACCTACCCTAAACCAACCTAACCTAATCTAACCTAATCTAACCTAACCTAACCTAATCTAACCTAAGCTAATCTAACATAACCTAACCTAACTAACTCCTGGATACCTATTTACTGCTAGGTGAACAGAAACATTCGGTGATAGGAAGCGCTACCAACAATTACAGTCCTATTTCTATTTCTACAAACCTAGCCTATTTCCTAGCCTAAACTAACTTAACCTAATCTAACCTAACCTAACTAATTCCTGGATACTTACTTACTGCTAGGTGAACAGAGGCATTCGGTGATAGGAAACACTACCAACAACTACAGCCCTTTTTCCATTTCTATTTCTACAAACCTAGTCTATTTCCTAGTCTGAACTAACCTAACCTAACCTAACCTCACCTAACCTAACCTCACCTCACCTCACCTCACCTTACCTCACCTTACCTTTCCTCACCTAACATAATCTCACCTCACCTCACCTCACCGAATCTCACCTAACCTAACCTAACCTCACCTCACCTCACCTCACCTCACCTTTCCTCATTTAACATAATCTCACCTCACCTCACCAAAACCTCACTTCACCTCACCTCACCTAACCTAAACCTCACCTAACCTAACCTCACCTCACCTAACCTAACTAACTCCTGGATACTTACTTACTGCTAGGTGAACAGAGGCATTCGGTGATAGGAAACGCTACCAAGAATTACATCCCTTTTTCTATTTCTATTTCTACAAACCTAGCCTATTTCCTAGCCAAAACTAACCTAACCTAATCTAACCTTACCTAACCTAACCTAACTAACTCCTGATCAACCATGCTGTGACTCATACGTCAGGTTGCGAGCAGCCGCGTCTAACAGCCTTGTTGATCAGTCCAGCAACCATGAGGCCTGGTCGACGACCGGGCCGCGGGGACGCTAAGCCCCGAAAGCACCTCAAGGAAGCATCTCAAGGTACTCCTGGATACCTATTTACTGCTAGGTGAACAGAGGCATTCGATGATAGGAAAGATTACCAACAATTACAGCCCTTTTTCTATTTCTATTTCTACAAACCTAGTCTATTTCCTAGCCTAGACTAACCTAACCTAATCTAACCTAACCTAACTAACTCTTGGATACCTATTTACTGCTAGGTGAACAGAGGCATTCGGTGATAGGAAACGCTACCAACAATTACAGCCCTATTTCTATTTCTACAAATCTAGCCTATTTCCTAGCCTAACCTAATCTAATCTAATTAACTCCTGGATACTTACTTACTGCTAGGGTGAACAGAGGCATTTGGTGATAGGAAACGCTACCAACATTTACAGCCCCTTTTCTATTTCTATTTTTACAAACCTAGCCTATTTCCTAGCCAAAACTAACCTAACCTAATCTAACCTTACCTAATCTAACCTTACCTAACCTAACTAACTCCTGATCAACCAGGCTGTGACTCATACGTCAGGTTGCGAGCAGCCGCGTCTAACAGCCTTGTTGATCAGTCCAGCAACCATGAGGCCTGGTCGACGACCGGGCCGCGGAGACGCTAAGCCCCGAAAGCACCTCAAGGTACTCCTGGATACCTATTTACTGCTAGGTGAACAGAGGCATTCGGTGATAGGAAACGCTACCAACAATTACAGCCCTATTTCTATTTCTACAAACCTAACCTATTTCCTAGCAATAACTAACCTAACCTAATCTAACCTAACCTAAATTAACTTAACCTAACCTTATCTAAACTAACCTAACTAACTAACTTCTGGATACCTATTTACTGCTAGGTGAATAGAGGCATTCGGTGATAGGAAACGCTACCTACAATTACAGCCCTCTTTCTATTACTATTTCTACAAACATAGCCCATTTCCTAGCCTAAAATAACCTAACCTAACCTAACCCTCCAAACCTAGCTTATTTCCTAGCCTAAATTAACCTGGACCATGATCATGGTTGCTGGACTGATATATATATATATATATATATATATATATATATATATATATATATATATATATTATATATATATTATATATATATATATATATATATTTAAATATATATATATATATCAGTCGGTGGAATAATACAAATATTACACCTAACCAACCACAAAATAACCAACCTTAACCAACATACCCAACAACCCTAACCAACATATAGCTTACATATTATCTAAATTGCTTATTAAACCATAATTATGCTTGTATTCTAACCTCAAATTCTAACCTAATTCTAATTCTAACCTAATTCTAATTCTAACCAACCTAACCAACCAACCAACCTAACCAACCAACCTAATCAACCAACCTAAGCAACCTAACCTAACCATCCAACCCAACCCAACCTAACCAACCTAACCTAACCAACCTAACCTAACCTAACCAACCAACCAACCAACCAACCTAACCAACCAACCTAACCAACCAATCTTACCAACCAACCTAACCTAACCTAACCTAACCTAACCAACCAACCTAACCAACCAACCTAACCAACCAATCTAACCTAACCAACAAACCTAACCAACCAACCTAACCTAACCTAACCAACCAACCAACCAACCAACCTAACCAACCAACCTAACCAACCAATCTTACCAACCAACCTAACCTAACCTAACCTAACCAACCAACCTAACCAACCAACCTAACCAACCAATCTAGCCTAACCAACCTAACCTAACAAACCTAACCTAACCTAACCAACCTAACCTAACCTAACCTAACCAACCAACCTAAGCAACCAACCTAACCAACCTAAGCAACCAACCTAAGCAACCTAACCAGCCTTAGCAACCTAACCAACCTAAGCAACCTAACCAACCTAAGCAACCTAAGCAACCTAACCTAATCAACCAACCTAACCTAATCAACCTAAGCAACCTAACCTAAGCAACCTAACCTAACCAACCTAACCTAAGCAACCTAACCTAAGCAACCTAACCTAACCAACCTAACCTAAGCAACCTAACCTAACCAACCAACCTACTTAACCAACCTAACCTAACCAACCTAACCTAACCTCCCTTCTTATTATCTGACACGAACCTTCGGTTCGTGTCAGAGTCCATGAGTGTCCGTGTGCGTGTCCGTGTGAGTGTCCGTGTCCGTGTATCCATGGGGTTTTGGGTCCAGGAAGCTATTTGTGTCGACCCAAATTGCCTCCCTTCTCCCCACCTGAAATCCAGGTGGATTGAAAGACCTGCCCGAGGTCAGTGGATCCAGGTATCCGTCCGTGGCCCCCGGACTTCAACCCTTCCCCACATTCCAAGGAGTCGGTCAATCAATCTTCGGCTATCCAGAGAATCTATCGAAACTGATGCTCCTACAGGAGGGGACACACAGAGAAATCTGTGCCCTGTACTTGCAACCGTTCCGACAGGCTCGAACGCAGGTCTATCCGGATTAGGAACTTGTTCTATCCGACTAGGCCACGCTGGAGTTGCCTTCTGAATCAAATTTGGCACTTGTATTTATATCTCATAGCAAGGTTAGTTAGTGTCTATTTATCAACAGTTGCAATGATTGAGATGTGAAGTTGTTAATTTGTGTTGACAGTTAGAAAGACCTGACAGCTTTATTTGATAAGGTTGCAGTCCCGTGAGGCAGTTTTATGAATGAATATTGGAGAATTTAGGCTAACTGACATGTGTGTGTGTGTGTGTGTGTGTTTAAAAGTATGTATTAATTAATAATTAATTTTTTCCCTCGTTTTATTTCAGGAATAAATAGCACATAGGCCAAGGACCGAAGGTTTTGGCTGGTTAAATATAGCGTTGTGGCCGCCATTTTCTGTGTTGGGGGGGGGATGGGGGGGCGGTATGGGGGATAGGGGGGGGGGTTAGATGGTGGGGGAGAGGGGCCCTGAGGAGCTACCTTGGGAGGTGTTGTTGGTGGAGGGGGGGGGGTTGGGGGGGGGGGGCAGGGGGAGAGGGGCCCTGAGGAGCTACCTTGGGAGGTGTTGTTGGTGGTGGTGGTGGGGGGGGGGGTTTGGTGGGGAGGGGGCAGGGGGAGAGGGCCCTGAGGAGCTACCTTGGGAGGTGTTGTTGGTGGTGGGGGGGGGTTGTCAGTTAGGTATTTCAATTTAATATTGTAAGATAGGTTATATAGGGCGAGGTGTTGAGGAAGGAATAAGAAAGTGTTTGGGACTGAGTTGAGTGTATTAGTTGTTGTGATTGATGTTAGCAGGAAGGTAGGTGGTTGAAATGTGTAAAGATTTGTTAATGAGATCATTTGGTTAATAATGTAGGAATTAAGGGTAAGTGATCACTGGAGATAGATATTCAACAGCATATTGAGTGAACAAGTTTTAGCAGGTAGGTAGGCCGGCCGGCCGGCAGAGAGAGACAATGGACTGCCAAATAGGTAGACGTTTTCTACATGGATGGTAAACTATTATTAAAATGGCATGTACACATTTCCATGTGCGACATTCTTGTACACACACACACACACACACACACACACCACACACACACTGACCCACAGAGACTGCCCAAATATGTATACTAACAGCAGCAGCAGTTGGTGTTCCCAGGCAGGTCACCCATCCAAGTACTAACCAAAGTCAACGGTGTTTAACCTGACAGATGTATGGGAGGAGACGCAGTGTTCTCAAGGTGATAGGTAGGTAGGTAGTATGGCCGTTGCTATTGTATACAAGTAGTAAGTAATCACATGTGAGTGAGTGAGTGAGTGAGTCAGGATACTGGTAACTGCGGCGGGCAGGCAGGCGGAGGATACTCACACATAGCAGCCAATTCTCCATTAATGATAGTACTTATTGCAACTATTTAGTCAAATTAACCACAACAAATGGACTACTACTACTACTACTACTGTTGCTCCAAATAGAAATGTTGGGATGCCACCGCTGCCATTGATCTCGCACAAGTTGCTGCTGACAAATGACTCATCTTAGGCCTTGCATATGCTCTCTTAGGCTTCATTTAGTCAATAATTGTAACATCATTGAGTCGGGGGACAGGCAGACAGGCACTTTATACATGTTAGGCTTATAGTGGTCTCCAACACCCACCACCCCACAAGGTCCAACCAGTGACTAACCCTCACTCACTCACCACGCCCCAAGTAGCTAGCTTACTAACTCCTGGATACCTATTTACTGCTAGGTGAACAGAGACATTCGGTGATAGGAAAGGCTACCAACAACTACAGCCCTTATTTCTATTTCTATTTCTGCAAACCTAGTCTATTTCCTAGTCTAAACTAACCTAACCTAACCTCACCTAACCTAACCCAACCTAACCTAAGCTAATCTAACATAACCTAACCTAACTAACTCCTGGATACCTATTTACTGCTAGGTGAACAGAGACATTCGGTGATAGGAAAGGCTACTAACAATTACAGCCCTACTTCTACAAACCTACCCTAAACCAACCTAACCTAATCTAACCTAACCTAACCTAACCTAATCTAACCTAACCTAAGCTAATCTAACATAACCTAACCTAACTAACTCCTGGATACCTATTTACTGCTAGGTGAACAGAGACATTCGGTGATAGGAAAGGCTACTAACATTTACAGCCCTACTTCTACAAACCTACCCTAAACCAACCTAACCTAATCTAACCTAACCTAACCTAACCTAATCTAACCTAACCTAAGCTAATCTAACATAACCTAACCTAACTAACTCCTGGATACCTATTTACTGCTAGGTGAACAGATACATTCGGTGATAGGAAAGGCTACTAACATTTACAGCCCTACTTCTACAAACCTACCCTAACCAACCTAACCTAATCTAACCTAACCTAATCTAACCTAACCTAAGCTAATCTAACATAACCTAACCTAACTAACTCCTGATACCTATTTACTGCTAGGTGAACAGAGGCATTCGGTGATAGGAAGGCTACTAACATTTACAGCCCTACTTCTACAAACCTACCCTAAACCAACCTAACCTAATCTAACCTAACCTAACCTAACCAAACCTAATCTAACCTAACCTAATCTAACCTAAGCTAATCTAACATAACCTAACCTAACTAACTCCTGGATACCTATTTACTGCTAGGTGAACAGAGGCATTCGGTGATAGGAAAGGCTACCAACAATTACAGCCCTACTTCTACAAACCTACCCTAAACCAACCTAACCTAATCTAACCTAATCTAACCTAACCTACCTAATCTACCTAAGCTAATCTAACATAACCTAACCTAACTAACTCCTGGATACCTATTTCTGCTAGGTGAACAGAAACATTCGGTGATAGGAAGCGCTACCAACAATTACAGTCCTATTTCTATTTCTACAAACCTAGCCTATTTCCTAGCCTAAACTAACTTAACCTAATCTAACCTAACCTAACTAATTCCTGGATACTTACTTACTGCTAGGTGAACAGAGGCATTCGGTGATAGGAAACACTACCACAACTACAGCCCTTTTCCATTTCTATTTCTACAAACCTAGTCTATTTCCTAGTCTGAACTAACCTAACCTAACCTAACCTCACCTAACCTAACCTCACCTCACCTCACCTCACCTTACCTCACCTTACCTTTCCTCACCTAACATAATCTCACCTCACCTCACCTCACCGAATCTCACCTAACCTAACCTAACCTCACCTCACCTCACCTCACCTTTCCTCATTTAACATAATCTCACCTCACCTCACCAAACCTCACTTCACCTCACCTCACCTAACCTAAACCTCACCTAACCTAACCTCACCTCACCTAACCTAACTAACTCCTGGATACTTACTTACTGCTAGGTGAACAGAGGCATTCGGTGATAGGAAACGCTACCAAGAATTACATCCCTTTTTCTATTTCTATTTCTACAAACCTAGCCTATTTCCTAGCCAAAACTAACCTAACCTAATCTAACCTTACCTAACCTAACCTAACTAACTCCTGATCAACCATGCTGTGACTCATACGTCAGGTTGCGAGCAGCCGCGTCTAACAGCCTTGTTGATCAGTCCAGCAACCATGAGGCCTGGTCGACGACCGGGCCGCGGGGACGCTAAGCCCCGAAAGCACCTCAAGGAAGCATCTCAAGGTACTCCTGGATACCTATTTACTGCTAGGTGAACAGAGGCATTCGATGATAGGAAAGATTACCAACAATTACAGCCCTTTTTCTATTTCTATTTCTACAACCTAGTCTATTTCCTAGCCTAGACTAACCTAACCTAATCTAACCTAACCTAACTAACTCTTGGATACCTATTTACTGCTAGGTGAACAGAGGCATTCGGTGATAGGAAACGCTACCAACAATTACAGCCCTATTTCTATTTCTACAAATCTAGCCTATTTCCTAGCCTAACCTAATCTAATCTAATTAACTCCTGGATACTTACTTACTGCTAGGGTGAACAGAGGCATTTGGTGATAGGAAACGCTACCAACATTTACAGCCCCTTTTCTATTTCTATTTTTTACAAACCTAGCCTATTTCCTAGCCAAAACTAACCTAACCTAATCTAACCTTACCTAATCTAACCTTACCTAACCTAACTAACTCCTGATCAACCAGGCTGTGACTCATACGTCAGGTTGCGAGCAGCCGCGTCTAACAGCCTTGTTGATCAGTCCAGCAACCATGAGGCCTGGTCGACGACCGGGCCGCGGAGACGCTAAGCCCCGAAAGCACCTCAAGGTACTCCTGGATACCTATTTACTGCTAGGTGAACAGAGGCATTCGGTGATAGGAAACGCTACCAACAATTACAGCCCTATTTCTATTTCTACAAACCTAACCTATTTCCTAGCAATAACTAACCTAACCTAATCTAACCTAACCTAAATTAACTTAACCTAACCTTATCTAAACTAACCTAACTAACTAACTTCTGGATACCTATTTACTGCTAGGTGAATAGAGGCATTCGGTGATAGGAAACGCTACCTACAATTACAGCCCTCTTTCTATTACTATTTCTACAAACATAGCCCATTTCCTAGCCTAAAATAACCTAACCTAACCTAACCCTCCAAACCTAGCTTATTTCCTAGCCTAAATTAACCTGGACCATGATCATGGTTGCTGGACTGATATATATATATATATATATATATATATATATATATAATATATAATATATATATATATATATATATATATATATATATATATATTATTATATATATATTATATATATATATCAGTCGTGGAATAATACAAATATTACACCTAACCAACCACAAAATAACCACCTTAACCAACATACCCTAACCAATCAACCCTAACCAACATATAGCTTACATATTATCTAAATTGCTTATTAAACCATAATTATGCTTGTATTCTAACCTCAAATTCTAACCTAATTCTAATTCTAACCTAATTCTAATTCTAACCAACCTAACCAACCAACCAACCTAACCAACCAACCTAATCAACCAACCTAAGCAACCTAACCTAACCATCCAACCCAACCCAACCTAACCAACCTAACCAACCTAACCTAACCTAACCAACCAACCAACCAACCAACCTAACCAACCAACCTAACCAACCAATCTTACCAACCAACCTAACCTAACCTAACCTAACCTAACCAACCAACCTAACCAACCAACCTAACCAACCAATCTAACCTAACCAACAAACCTAACCAACCAACCTAACCTAACCTAACCAACCAACCAACCAACCAACCTAACCAACCAACCTAACCAACCAATCTTACCAACCAACCTAACCTAACCTAACCTAACCAACCAACCTAACCAACCAACCTAACCAACCAATCTAGCCTAACCAACCTAACCTAACCAACATAACCTAACCAACCTAACCTAACCTAACAAACCTAACCTAACCTAACCAACCTAACCTAACCTAACCTAACCAACCAACCTAAGCAACCAACCTAACCAACCTAAGCAACCAACCTAAGCAACCTAACCAGCCTTAGCAACCTAACCAACCTAAGCAACCTAACCAACCTAAGCAACCTAAGCAACCTAACCTAATCAACCAACCTAACCTAATCAACCTAAGCAACCTAACCTAAGCAACCTAACCTAACCAACCTAACCTAAGCAACCTAACCTAAGCAACCTAACCTAACCAACCTAACCTAAGCAACCTAACCTAACCAACCAACCTACTTAACCAACCTAACCTAACCAACCTAACCTAACCTCCCTTCTTATTATCTGACACGAACCTTCGGTTCGTGTCAGAGTCCATGAGTGTCCGTGTGCGTGTCCGTGTGAGTGTCCGTGTCCGTGTATCCATGGGGTTTTGGGTCCAGGAAGCTATTTGTGTCGACCCAAATTGCCTCCCTTCTCCCCACCTGAAATCCAGGTGGATTGAAAGACCTGCCCGAGGTCAGTGGATCCAGGTATCCGTCCGTGGCCCCCGGACTTCAACCCTTCCCCACATTCCAAGGAGTCGGTCAATCAATCTTCGGCTATCCAGAGAATCTATCGAAACTGATGCTCCTACAGGAGGGGACACACAGAGAAATCTGTGCCCTGTACTTGCAACCGTTCCGACAGGCTCGAACGCAGGTCTATCCGGATTAGGAACTTGTTCTATCCGACTAGGCCACGCTGGAGTTGCCTTCTGAATCAAATTTGGCACTTGTATTTATATCTCATAGCAAGGTTAGTTAGTGTCTATTTATCAACAGTTGCAATGATTGAGATGTGAAGTTGTTAATTTGTGTTGACAGTTAGAAAGACCTGACAGCTTTATTTGATAAGGTTGCAGTCCCGTGAGGCAGTTTTATGAATGAATATTGGAGAATTTAGGCTAACTGACATGTGTGTGTGTGTGTGTGTGTGTTTAAAAGTATGTATTAATTAATAATTAATTTTTTCCCTCGTTTTATTTCAGGAATAAATAGCACATAGGCCAAGGACCGAAGGTTTTGGCTGGTTAAATATAGCGTTGTGGCCGCCATTTTCTGTGTTGGGGGGGGGGATGGAGGGGGCGGTATGGGGGATAGGGGGGGGGGTTAGATGGTGGGGGAGAGGGGCCCTGAGGAGCTACCTTGGGAGGTGTTGTTGGTGGAGGGGGGGGGGGGTTGGTGGGGGAGGGGGCAGGGGGAGAGGGGCCCTGAGGAGCTACCTTGGGAGGTGTTGTTGGTGGTGGTGGTGGGGGGGGGGGTTGGTGGGGGAGGGGGCAGGGGGAGAGGGGCCCTGAGGAGCTACCTTGGGAGGTGTTGTTGGTGGTGGGGGGGGGGTTGTCAGTTAGGTATTTCAATTTAATATTGTAAGATAGGTTATATAGGGCGAGGTGTTGAGGAAGGAATAAGAAAAGTGTTTGGGACTGAGTTGAGTGTATTAGTTGTTGTGATTGATGTTAGCAGGAAGGTAGGTGGTTGAAATGTGTAAAGATTTGTTAATGAGATCATTTGGTTAATAATGTAGGAATTAAGGGTAAGTGATCACTGGAGATAGATATTCAACAGCATATTGAGTGAACAAGTTTTAGCAGGTAGGTAGGCCGGCCGGCCGGCAGAGAGAGACAATGGACTGCCAAATAGGTAGACGTTTTCTACATGGATGGTAAACTATTATTAAAATGGCATGTACACATTTCCATGTGCGACATTCTTGTACACACACACACACACACACACACACACACACACACACACACTGACCCACAGAGACTGCCCAAATATGTATACTAACAGCAGCAGCAGTTGGTGTTCCCAGGCAGGTCACCCATCCAAGTACTAACCAAAGTCAACGGTGTTTAACCTGACAGATGTATGGGAGGAGACGCAGTGTTCTCAAGGTGATAGGTAGGTAGGTAGTATGGCCGTTGCTATTGTATACAAGTAGTAAGTAATCACATGTGAGTGAGTGAGTGAGTGAGTCAGGATACTGGTAACTGCGGCGGGCAGGCAGGCGGAGGATACTCACACATAGCAGCCAATTCTCCATTAATGATAGTACTTATTGCAACTATTTAGTCAAATTAACCAACAACAAATGGACTACTACTACTACTACTACTGTTGCTCCAAAATAGAAATGTTGGGATGCCACCGCTGCCATTGATCTCGCACAAGTTGCTGCTGACAAATGACTCATCTTAGGCCTTGCATATGCTCTCTTAGGCTTCATTTAGTCAATAATTGTAACATCATTGAGTCGGGGGACAGGCAGACAGGCACTTTATACATGTTAGGCTTATAGTGGTCTCCAACACCCACCACCCCACAAGGTCCAACCAGTGACTAACCCTCACTCACTCACCACGCCCCAAGTAGCTAGCTTACTAACTCCTGGATACCTATTTACTGCTAGGTGAACAGAGACATTCGGTGATAGGAAAGGCTACCAACAACTACAGCCCTTTTTCTATTTCTATTTCTATTTCTGCAAACCTAGTCTATTTCCTAGTCTAAACTAACCTAACCTAACCTCACCTAACCTAACCCAACCTAACCTAAGCTAATCTAACATAACCTAACCTAACTAACTCCTGGATACCTATTTACTGCTAGGTGAACAGAGACATTCGGTGATAGGAAAGGCTACTAACAATTACAGCCCTACTTCTACAAACCTACCCTAAACCAACCTAACCTAATCTAACCTAACCTAACCTAACCTAATCTAACCTAACCTAAGCTAATCTAACATAACCTAACCTAACTAACTCCTGGATACCTATTTACTGCTAGGTGAACAGAGACATTCGGTGATAGGAAAGGCTACTAACATTTACAGCCCTACTTCTACAAACCTACCCTAAACCAACCTAACCTAATCTAACCTAACCTAACCTAACCTAATCTAACCTAACCTAAGCTAATCTAACATAACCTAACCTAACTAACTCCTGGATACCTATTTACTGCTAGGTGAACAGATACATTCGGTGATAGGAAAGGCTACTAACATTTACAGCCCTACTTCTACAAACCTACCCTAAACCAACCTAACCTAATCTAACCTAACCTAACCTAATCTAACCTAACCTAAGCTAATCTAACATAACCTAACCTAACTAACTCCTGGATACCTATTTACTGCTAGGTGAACAGAGGCATTCGGTGATAGGAAAGGCTACTAACATTTACAGCCCTACTTCTACAAACCTACCCTAAACCAACCTAACCTAATCTAACCTAACCTAACCTAACCAAACCTAATCTAACCTAACCTAATCTAACCTAAGCTAATCTAACATAACCTAACCTAACTAACTCCTGGATACCTATTTACTGCTAGGTGAACAGAGGCATTCGGTGATAGGAAAGGCTACCAACAATTACAGCCCTACTTCTACAAACCTACCCTAAACCAACCTAAACCTAATCTAACCTAATCTAACCTAACCTAACCTAATCTAACCTAAGCTAATCTAACATAACCTAAACCTAACTAACTCCTGGATGCCTATTTACTGCTAGGTGAACAGAAACATTCGGTGGATAGGAAGCGCTACCAACATTACAGTCCTATTTCTATTCTACAAACCTAGCCTATTTCCTAGCCTAAACTAACTTAACCTAATCTAACCTAACCTAACTAATTCCTGGATACTTACTTACTGCTAGGTGAACAGAGGCATTCGGTGATAGGAAACACTACCAACACTACAGCCCTTTTTTCCTTTCTATTTCTACAAACCTAGTCCTATTTCCTAGTCTGAACTAACCTAACCTAACCTAACCTCACCTAACCTAACCTCAACCTCACCTCACCTCACCTTACCTCACCTTACCTTTCCTCACCTAAACATAATCTCACCTCACCTCACCTCACCGAATCTCACCTAACCTAACCTAACCTCACCTCACCTCACCTCACCCTCACCTTTCCTCATTAACATAATCTCACCTCACCTCACCAAAACCTCACTTCACCTCACCTCACCTAAACCTAAACCTCACCTAACCTAACCTCACCTCACCTAACCTAACTAACTCCTGGATACTTACTTACTGCTAGGTGAACAGAGGCATTCGGTGATACGAACGCTACCAAGAATTACATCCCTTTTTCTATTTCTATTTCTACAAACCTAGCCTATTTCCTAGCCAAAACTAACCTAACCTAATCTAACCTTACCTAACCTAACCTAACTAACTCCTGATCAACCATGCTGTGACTCATACGTCAGGTTGCGAGCAGCCGCGTCTAACAGCCTTGTTGATCAGTCCAGCAACCATGAGGCCTGGTCGACGACCGGGCCGCGGGGACGCTAAGCCCCGAAAGCACCTCAAGGAAGCATCTCAAGGTACTCCTGGATACCTATTTACTGCTAGGTGACAGAGGCATTCGATGATAGGAAAGATTACCAACAATTACAGCCCTTTTTCTATTTCTATTTCTACAAACCTAGTCTATTTCCTAGCCTAGACTAACCTAACCTAATCTAACCTAACCTAACTAACTCTTGGATACCTATTTACTGCTAGGTGAACAGAGGCATTCGGTGATAGGAAACGCTACCAACAATTACAGCCCTATTTCTATTTCTACAAATCTAGCCTATTTCCTAGCCTAACCTAATCTAATCTAATTAACTCCTGGATACTTACTTACTGCTAGGGTGAACAGAGGCATTTGGTGATAGGAAACGCTACCAACATTTACAGCCCCTTTTCTATTTCTATTTTTACAAACCTAGCCTATTTCCTAGCCAAAACTAACCTAACCTAATCTAACCTTACCTAATCTAACCTTACCTAACCTAACTAACTCCTGATCAACCAGGCTGTGACTCATACGTCAGGTTGCGAGCAGCCGCGTCTAACAGCCTTGTTGATCAGTCCAGCAACCATGAGGCCTGGTCGACGACCGGGCCGCGGAGACGCTAAGCCCCGAAAGCACCTCAAGGTACTCCTGGATACCTATTTACTGCTAGGTGAACAGAGGCATTCGGTGATAGGAAACGCTACCAACAATTACAGCCCTATTTCTATTTCTACAAACCTAACCTATTTCCTAGCAATAACTAACCTAACCTAATCTAACCTAACCTAAATTAACTTAACCTAACCTTATCTAAACTAACCTAACTAACTAACTTCTGGATACCTATTTACTGCTAGGTGAATAGAGGCATTCGGTGATAGGAAACGCTACCTACAATTACAGCCCTCTTTCTATTACTATTTCTACAAACATAGCCCATTTCCTAGCCTAAAATAACCTAACCTAACCTAACCCTCCAAACCTAGCTTATTTCCTAGCCTAAATTAACCTGGACCATGATCATGGTTGCTGGACTGATATATATATATATTATAATATATATATATATATATATATATATATATATTATATATATATATATATATATATATATATATATATATATATATATATATATATATATATATAATATATATATATCAGTCGGTGGAATAATACAAATATTACACCTAACCAACCACAAAATAACCAACCTTAACCAACATACCCTAACCAATCAACCCTAACCAACATATAGCTTACATATTATCTAAATTGCTTATTAAACCATAATTATGCTTGTATTCTAACCTCAAATTCTAACCTAATTCTAATTCTAACCTAATTCTAATTCTAACCAACCTAACCAACCAACCTAACCAACCAACCTAATCAACCAACCTAAGCAACCTAACCTAACCATCCAACCCAACCCAACCTAACCAACCTAACCTAACCAACCTAACCTAACCTAACCAACCAACCAACCAACCAACCTAACCAACCAACCTAACCAACCAATCTTACCAACCAACCTAACCTAACCTAACCTAACCTAACCAACCAACCTAACCAACCAACCTAACCAACCAATCTAACCTAACCAACAAACCTAACCAACCAACCTAACCTAACCTAACCAACCAACCAACCAACCAACCTAACCAACCAACCTAACCAACCAATCTTACCAACCAACCTAACCTAACCTAACCTAACCAACCAACCTAACCAACCAACCTAACCAACCAATCTAGCCTAACCAACCTAACCTAACCAACATAACCTAACCAACCTAACCTAACCTAACAAACCTAACCTAACCTAACCAACCTAACCTAACCTAACCTAACCAACCAACCTAAGCAACCAACCTAACCAACCTAAGCAACCAACCTAAGCAACCTAACCAGCCTTAGCAACCTAACCAACCTAAGCAACCTAACCAACCTAAGCAACCTAAGCAACCTAACCTAATCAACCAACCTAACCTAATCAACCTAAGCAACCTAACCTAAGCAACCTAACCTAACCAACCTAACCTAAGCAACCTAACCTAAGCAACCTAACCTAACCAACCTAACCTAAGCAACCTAACCTAACCAACCAACCTACTTAACCAACCTAACCTAACCAACCTAACCTAACCTCCCTTCTTATTATCTGACACGAACCTTCGGTTCGTGTCAGAGTCCATGAGTGTCCGTGTGCGTGTCCGTGTGAGTGTCCGTGTCCGTGTATCCATGGGGTTTTGGGTCCAGGAAGCTATTTGTGTCGACCCAAATTGCCTCCCTTCTCCCCACCTGAAATCCAGGTGGATTGAAAGACCTGCCCGAGGTCAGTGGATCCAGGTATCCGTCCGTGGCCCCCGGACTTCAACCCTTCCCCACATTCCAAGGAGTCGGTCAATCAATCTTCGGCTATCCAGAGAATCTATCGAAACTGATGCTCCTACAGGAGGGGACACACAGAGAAATCTGTGCCCTGTACTTGCAACCGTTCCGACAGGCTCGAACGCAGGTCTATCCGGATTAGGAACTTGTTCTATCCGACTAGGCCACGCTGGAGTTGCCTTCTGAATCAATTTGGCACTTGTATTTATATCTCATAGCAAGGTTAGTTAGTGTCTATTTATCAACAGTTGCAATGATTGAGATGTGAAGTTGTTAATTTGTGTTGACAGTTAGAAAGACCTGACAGCTTTATTTGATAAGGTTGCAGTCCCGTGAGGCAGTTTTATGAATGAATATTGGAGAATTTAGGCTAACTGACATGTGTGTGTGTGTGTGTGTGTGTGTTTAAAAGTATGTATTATTAATAATTAATTTTTTCCCTCGTTTTATTTCAGGAATAAATAGCACATAGGCCAAGGACCGAAGGTTTTGGCTGGTTAAATATAGCGTTGTGGCCGCCATTTTCTGTGTTGGGGGGGGGGGATGGAGGGGGGCGGTATGGGGGATAGGGGGGGGGGGTTAGATGGTGGGGGAGAGGGGCCCTGAGGAGCTACCTTGGGAGGTGTTGTTGGTGGAGGGGGGGGGGGGGGGTTGGTGGGGGAGGGGGCAGGGGGAGAGGGGCCCTGAGGAGCTACCTTGGGAGGTGTTGTTGGTGGTGGTGGTGGGGGGGGGGGTTGGTGGGGGAGGGGGCAGGGGGAGAGGGGCCCTGAGGAGCTACCTTGGGAGGTGTTGTTGGTGGTGGGGGGGGGGGTTGTCAGTTAGGTATTTCAATTTAATATTGTAAGATAGGTTATATAGGGCGAGGTGTTGAGGAAGGAATAAGAAAAGTGTTTGGGACTGAGTTGAGTGTATTAGTTGTTGTGATTGATGTTAGCAGGAAGGTAGGTGGTTGAAATGTGTAAAGATTTGTTAATGAGATCATTTGGTTAATAATGTAGGAATTAAGGGTAAGTGATCACTGGAGATAGATATTCAACAGCATATTGAGTGAACAAGTTTTAGCAGGTAGGTAGGCCGGCCGGCCGGCAGAGAGAGACAATGGACTGCCAAATAGGTAGACGTTTTCTACATGGATGGTAAACTATTATTAAAATGGCATGTACACATTTCCATGTGCGACATTCTTGTACACACACACACACACACACACACACACACACACACACTGACCCACAGAGACTGCCCAAATATGTATACTAACAGCAGCAGCAGTTGGTGTTCCCAGGCAGGTCACCCATCCAAGTACTAACCAAAGTCAACGGTGTTTAACCTGACAGATGTATGGGAGGAGACGCAGTGTTCTCAAGGTGATAGGTAGGTAGGTAGTATGGCCGTTGCTATTGTATACAAGTAGTAAGTAATCACATGTGAGTGAGTGAGTGAGTGAGTCAGGATACTGGTAACTGCGGCGGGCAGGCAGGCGGAGGATACTCACACATAGCAGCCAATTCTCCATTAATGATAGTACTTATTGCAACTATTTAGTCAAATTAACCAACAACAATGGACTACTACTACTACTACTACTGTTGCTCCAAAATAGAAATGTTGGGATGCCACCGCTGCCATTGATCTCGCACAAGTTGCTGCTGACAAATGACTCATCTTAGGCCTTGCATATGCTCTCTTAGGCTTCATTTAGTCAATAATTGTAACATCATTGAGTCGGGGGACAGGCAGACAGGCACTTTATACATGTTAGGCTTATAGTGGTCTCCAACACCCACCACCCCACAAGGTCCAACCAGTGACTAACCCTCACTCACTCACCACGCCCCAAGTAGCTAGCTTACTAACTCCTGGATACCTATTTACTGCTAGGTGAACAGAGACATTCGGTGATAGGAAAGGCTACCAACAACTACAGCCCTTTTTCTATTTCTATTTCTATTTCTGCAAACCTAGTCTATTTCCTAGTCTAAACTAACCTAACCTAACCTCACCTAACCTAACCCAACCTAACCTAAGCTAATCGAACATAACCTAACCTAACTAACTCCTGGATACCTATTTACTGCTAGGTGAACAGAGACATTCGGTGATAGGAAAGGCTACTAACAATTACAGCCCTACTTCTACAAACCTACCCTAAACCAACCTAACCTAATCTAACCTAACCTAACCTAACCTAATCTAACCTAACCTAAGCTAATCTAACATAACCTAACCTAACTAACTCCTGGATACCTATTTACTGCTAGGTGAACAGAGACATTCGGTGATAGGAAAGGCTACTAACATTTACAGCCCTACTTCTACAAACCTACCCTAAACCAACCTAACCTAATCTAACCTAACCTAACCTAACCTAATCTAACCTAACCTAAGCTAATCTAACATAACCTAACCTAACTAACTCCTGGATACCTATTTACTGCTAGGTGAACAGATACATTCGGTGATAGGAAAGGCTACTAACATTTACAGCCCTACTTCTACAAACCTACCCTAAACCAACCTAACCTAATCTAACCTAACCTAACCTAATCTAACCTAACCTAAGCTAATCTAACATAACCTAACCTAACTAACTCCTGGATACCTATTTACTGCTAGGTGAACAGAGGCATTCGGTGATAGGAAAGGCTACTAACATTTACAGCCCTACTTCTACAAACCTACCCTAAACCAACCTAACCTAATCTAACCTAACCTAACCTAACCAAACCTAATCTAACCTAACCTAATCTAACCTAAGCTAATCTAACATAACCTAACCTAACTAACTCCTGGATACCTATTTACTGCTAGGTGAACAGAGGCATTCGGTGATAGGAAAGGCTACCAACAATTACAGCCCTACTTCTACAAACCTACCCTAAACCAACCTAACCTAATCTAACCTAATCTAACCTAACCTAACCTAATCTAACCTAAGCTAATCTAACATAACCTAACCTAACTAACTCCTGGATATCTATTTACTGCTAGGTGAACAGAAACATTCGGTGATAGGAAGCGCTACCAACAATTACAGTCCTATTTCTATTTCTACAAACCTAGCCTATTTCCTAGCCTAAACTAACTTAACCTAATCTAACCTAACCTAACTAATTCCTGGATACTTACTTACTGCTAGGTGAACAGAGGCATTCGGTGATAGGAAACACTACCAACAACTACAGCCCTTTTTCCATTTCTATTTCTACAAACCTAGTCTATTTCCTAGTCTGAACTAACCTAACCTAACCTAACCTCACCTAACCTAACCTCACCTCACCTCACCTCACCTTACCTCACCTTACCTTTCCTCACCTAACATAATCTCACCTCACCTCACCGAATCTCACCTAACCTAACCTAACCTCACCTCACCTCACCTCACCTCACCTCACCTTTCCTCATTTAACATAATCTCACCTCACCTCACCAAAACCTCACCTCACCAAACCTCACTTCACCTCACCTCACCTAACCTAAACCTCACCTAACCTAACCTCACCTCACCTAACCTAACTAACTCCTGGATACTTACTTACTGCTAGGTGAACAGAGGCATTCGGTGATAGGAAACGCTACCAAGAATTACATCCCTTTTTCTATTTCTATTTCTACAAACCTAGCCTATTTCCTAGCCAAAACTAACCTAACCTAATCTAACCTTACCTAACCTAACCTAACTAACTCCTGATCAACCATGCTGTGACTCATACGTCAGGTTGCGAGCAGCCGCGTCTAACAGCCTTGTTGATCAGTCCAGCAACCATGAGGCCTGGTCGACGACCGGGCCGCGGGGACGCTAAGCCCCGAAAGCACCTCAAGGAAGCATCTCAAGGTACTCCTGGATACCTATTTACTGCTAGGTGAACAGAGGCATTCGATGATAGGAAAGATTACCAACAATTACAGCCCTTTTTCTATTTCTATTTCTACAAACCTAGTCTATTTCCTAGCCTAAACTAACCTAACCTAATCTAACGTAACCTAACTAACTCTTGGATACCTATTTACTGCTAGGTGAACAGAGGCATTCGATGATAGGAAAGATTACCAACAATTACAGCCCTTTTTCTATTTCTATTTCTACAAACCTAGTCTATTTCCTAGCCTAGACTAACCTAACCTAATCTAACCTAACCTAACTAACTCTTGGATACCTATTTACTGCTAGGTGAACAGAGGCATTCGGTGATAGGAAACGCTACCAACAATTACAGCCCTATTTCTATTTTTACAAATCTAGCCTATTTCCTAGCCTAACCTAATCTAATCTAATTAACTCCTGGATACTTACTTACTGCTAGGGTGAACAGAGGCATTTGGTGATAGGAAACGCTACCAACATTTACAGCCCCTTTTCTATTTCTATTTTTACAAACCTAGCCTATTTCCTAGCCAAAACTAACCTAACCTAATCTAACCTTACCTAATCTAACCTTACCTAACCTAACTAACTCCTGATCAACCAGGCTGTGACTCATACGTCAGGTTGCGAGCAGCCGCGTCTAACAGCCTTGTTGATCAGTCCAGCAACCATGAGGCCTGGTCGACGACCGGGCCGCGGAGACGCTAAGCCCCGAAAGCACCTCAAGGTACTCCTGGATACCTATTTACTGCTAGGTGAACAGAGGCATTCGGTGATAGGAAACGCTACCAACAATTACAGCCCTATTTCTATTTCTACAAACCTAACCTATTTCCTAGCAATAACTAACCTAACCTAATCTAACCTAACCTAAATTAACTTAACCTAACCTTATCTAAACTAACCTAACTAACTAACTTCTGGATACCTATTTACTGCTAGGTGAATAGAGGCATTCGGTGATAGGAAACGCTACCTACAATTACAGCCCTCTTTCTATTACTATTTCTACAAACATAGCCCATTTCCTAGCCTAAAATAACCTAACCTAACCTAACCCTCCAAACCTAGCTTATTTCCTAGCCTAAATTAACCTGGACCATGATCATGGTTGCTGGACTGATATATATATATATATATATATATATATATATATATATATATATATATATATATATATATATATATATATATATATATATATATATATATATATATTTAAATATATATATATATATATCAGTCGGTGGAATAATACAAATATTACACCTAACCAACCACAAAATAACCAACCTTAACCAACATACCCTAACCAATCAACCCTAACCAACATATAGCTTACATATTATCTAAATTGCTTATTAAACCATAATTATGCTTGTATTCTAACCTCAAATTCTAACCTAATTCTAATTCTAACCTAATTCTAATTCTAACCAACCTAACCAACCAACCAACCTAACCAATCAACCTAATCAACCAACCTAAGCAACCTAACCTAACCATCCAACCCAACCCAACCTAACCAACCTAACCTAACCAACCTAACCTAACCTAACCAACCAACCAACCAACCAACCTAACCAACCAACCTAACCAACCAATCTTACCAACCAACCTAACCTAACCTAACCTAACCTAACCAACCAACCTAACCAACCAACCTAACCAACCAATCTAACCTAACCAACAAACCTAACCAACCAACCTAACCTAACCTAACCAACCAACCAACCAACCAACCTAACCAACCAACCTAACCAACCAATCTTACCAACCAACCTAACCTAACCTAACCTAACCAACCAACCTAACCAACCAACCTAACCAACCAATCTAGCCTAACCAACCTAACCTAACCAACATAACCTAACCAACCTAACCTAACCTAACAAACCTAACCTAACCTAACCAACCTAACCTAACCTAACCAACCAACCTAAGCAACCAACCTAACCAACCTAAGCAACCAACCTAAGCAACCTAACCAGCCTTAGCAACCTAACCAACCTAAGCAACCTAACCAACCTAAGCAACCTAAGCAACCTAACCTAATCAACCAACCTAACCTAATCAACCTAAGCAACCTAACCTAAGCAACCTAACCTAACCAACCTAACCTAAGCAACCTAACCTAAGCAACCTAACCTAACCAACCTAACCTAAGCAACCTAACCTAACCAACCAACCTACTTAACCAACCTAACCTAACCAACCTAACCTAACCTCCCTTCTTATTATCTGACACGAACCTTCGGTTCGTGTCAGAGTCCATGAGTGTCCGTGTGCGTGTCCGTGTGAGTGTCCGTGTATCCATGGGGTTTTGGGTCCAGGAAGCTATTTGTGTCGACCCAAATTGCCTCCCTTCTCCCCACCTGAAATCTAGGTGGATTGAAAGACCTGCCCGAGGTCAGTGGATCCAGGTATCCGTCCGTGGCCCCCCGGACTTCAACCCTTCCCCACATTCCAAGGAGTCGGTCAATCAATCTTCGGCTATCCAGAGAATCTATCGAAACTGATGCTCCTACAGGAGGGAACACACAGAGAAATCTGTGCCCTGTACTTGCAACCGTTCCGACAGGCTCGAACGCAGGTCTATCCGGATTAGGAACTTGTTCTATCCGACTAGGCCACGCTGGAGTTGCCTTCTGAATCAAATTTGGCACTTGTATTTATATCTCATAGCAAGGTTAGTTAGTGTCTATTTATCAACAGTTGCAATGATTGAGATGTGAAGTTGTTAATTTGTGTTGACAGTTAGAAAGACCTGACAGCTTTATTTGATAAGGTTGCAGTCCCGTGAGGCAGTTTTATGAATGAATATTGGAGAATTTAGGCTAACTGACATGTGTGTGTGTGTGTGTGTGTGTGTTTAAAAGTATGTATTAATTAATAATTAATTTTTTCCCTCGTTTTATTTCAGGAATAAATAGCACATAGGCCAAGGACCGAAGGTTTTGGCTGGTTAAATATAGCGTTGTGGCCGCCATTTTCTGTGTTGGGGGGGGGGGGGGGATGGAGGGGGCGGTATGGGGGATAGGGGGGGGGGGGTTAGATGGTGGGGGAGAGGGGCCCTGAGGAGCTACCTTGGGAGGTGTTGTTGGTGGAGGGGGGGGGGGGTTGGTGGGGGAGGGGGCAGGGGGAGAGGGGCCCTGAGGAGCTACCTTGGGAGGTGTTGTTGGTGGTGGTGGTGGGGGGGGGGGTTGGTGGTGGAGGGGGCAGGGGGAGAGGGGCCCTGAGGAGCTACCTTGGGAGGTGTTGTTGGTGGTGGGGGGGGGGTTGTCAGTTAGGTATTTCAATTTAATATTGTAAGATAGGTTATATAGGGCGAGGTGTTGAGGAAGGAATAAGAAAAGTGTTTGGGACTGAGTTGAGTGTATTAGTTGTTGTGATTGATGTTAGCAGGAAGGTAGGTGGTTGAAATGTGTAAAGATTTGTTAATGAGATCATTTGGTTAATAATGTAGGAATTAAGGGTAAGTGATCACTGGAGATAGATATTCAACAGCATATTGAGTGAACAAGTTTTAGCAGGTAGGTAGGCCGGCCGGCCGGCAGAGAGAGACAATGGACTGCCAAATAGGTAGACGTTTTCTACATGGATGGTAAACTATTATTAAAATGGCATGTACACATTTCCATGTGCGACATTCTTGTACACACACACACACACACACACACACACACACACTGACCCACAGAGACTGCCCAAATATGTATACTAACAGCAGCAGCAGTTGGTGTTCCCAGGCAGGTCACCCATCCAAGTACTAACCAAAGTCAACGGTGTTTAACCTGACAGATGTATGGGAGGAGACGCAGTGTTCTCAAGGTGATAGGTAGGTAGGTAGTATGGCCGTTGCTATTGTATACAAGTAGTAAGTAATCACATGTGAGTGAGTGAGTGAGTGAGTCAGGATACTGGTAACTGCGGCGGGCAGGCAGGCGGAGGATACTCACACATAGCAGCCAATTCTCCATTAATGATAGTACTTATTGCAACTATTTAGTCAAATTAACCAACAACAAATGGACTACTACTACTACTACTACTGTTGCTCCAAAATAGAAATGTTGGGATGCCACCGCTGCCATTGATCTCGCACAAGTTGCTGCTGACAAATGACTCATCTTAGGCCTTGCATATGCTCTCTTAGGCTTCATTTAGTCAATAATTGTAACATCATTGAGTCGGGGGACAGGCAGACAGGCACTTTATACATGTTAGGCTTATAGTGGTCTCCAACACCCACCACCCCACAAGGTCCAACCAGTGACTAACCCTCACTCACTCACCACGCCCCAAGTAGCTAGCTTACTAACTCCTGGATACCTATTTACTGCTAGGTGAACAGAGACATTCGGTGATAGGAAAGGCTACCAACAACTACAGCCCTTTTTCTATTTCTATTTCTATTTCTGCAAACCTAGTCTATTTCCTAGTCTAAACTAACCTAACCTAACCTCACCTAACCTAACCCAACCTAACCTAAGCTAATCTAACATAACCTAACCTAACTAACTCCTGGATACCTATTTACTGCTAGGTGAACAGAGACATTCGGTGATAGGAAAGGCTACTAACAATTACAGCCCTACTTCTACAAACCTACCCTAAACCAACCTAACCTAATCTAACCTAACCTAACCTAACCTAATCTAACCTAACCTAAGCTAATCTAACATAACCTAACCTAACTAACTCCTGGATACCTATTTACTGCTAGGTGAACAGAGACATTCGGTGATAGGAAAGGCTACTAACATTTACAGCCCTACTTCTACAAACCTACCCTAAACCAACCTAACCTAATCTAACCTAACCTAACCTAACCTAATCTAACCTAACCTAAGCTAATCTAACATAACCTAACCTAACTAACTCCTGGATACCTATTTACTGCTAGGTGAACAGATACATTCGGTGATAGGAAAGGCTACTAACATTTACAGCCCTACTTCTACAAACCTACCCTAAACCAACCTAACCTAATCTAACCTAACCTAACCTAATCTAACCTAACCTAAGCTAATCTAACATAACCTAACCTAACTAACTCCTGGATACCTATTTACTGCTAGGTGAACAGAGGCATTCGGTGATAGGAAAGGCTACTAACATTTACAGCCCTACTTCTACAAACCTACCCTAAACCAACCTAACCTAATCTAACCTAACCTAACCTAACCAAACCTAATCTAACCTAACCTAATCTAACCTAAGCTAATCTAACATAACCTAACCTAACTAACTCCTGGATACCTATTTACTGCTAGGTGAACAGAGGCATTCGGTGATAGGAAAGGCTACCAACAATTACAGCCCTACTTCTACAAACCTACCCTAAACCAACCTAACCTAATCTAACCTAATCTAACCTAACCTAACCTAATCTAACCTAAGCTAATCTAACATAACCTAACCTAACTAACTCCTGGATACCTATTTACTGCTAGGTGAACAGAAACATTCGGTGATAGGAAGCGCTACCAACAATTACAGTCCTATTTCTATTTCTACAAACCTAGCCTATTTCCTAGCCTAAACTAACTTAACCTAATCTAACCTAACCTAACTAATTCCTGGATACTTACTTACTGCTAGGTGAACAGAGGCATTCGGTGATAGGAAACACTACCAACAACTACAGCCCTTTTTCCATTTCTATTTCTACAAACCTAGTCTATTTCCTAGTCTGAACTAACCTAACCTAACCTAACCTCACCTAACCTAACCTCACCTCACCTCACCTCACCTTACCTCACCTTACCTTTCCTCACCTAACATAATCTCACCTCACCTCACCTCACCGAATCTCACCTAACCTAACCTAACCTCACCTCACCTCACCTCACCTCACCTCACCTTTCCTCATTTAACATAATCTCACCTCACCTCACCAAAACCTCACTTCACCTCACCTCACCTAACCTAAACCTCACCTAACCTAACCTCACCTCACCTAACCTAACTAACTCCTGGATACTTACTTACTGCTAGGTGAACAGAGGCATTCGGTGATAGGAAACGCTACCAAGAATTACATCCCTTTTTCTATTTCTATTTCTACAAACCTAGCCTATTTCCTAGCCAAAACTAACCTAACCTAATCTAACCTTACCTAACCTAACCTAACTAACTCCTGATCAACCATGCTGTGACTCATACGTCAGGTTGCGAGCAGCCGCGTCTAACAGCCTTGTTGATAGTAGTAGGGAGGAAGAGCCAGCGGCCCTTTTTTTTTTTTTGGAGAGAGGACCCCTGTGGACTGTAAGAGCCAGCGGCCCTTTTTTTTTTGGAGAGAGGACCCCTGTGGACTGTAAGAGCCAGCGGCCCTTTTTTTTGGGGGGGGCAAATATCGTGTGTGGATCTTCGGGGTTTTCAGGTGAATTTGGGGAGTCACAGATTTGGAAGTAAGGATTTCTTATAACGAAAAATAATGTCATACGAGTTTTGTTAAAGTTCTTATGAGAAAAATAATTTCCGAGACATAGAAGTTTGTTAAGGCCTTATGGGACAAATTCAAATAACGTATGTAGCTCTTTAGGGCTTCCAGGAGAACTCTACGGACATATTTTACATGTTTTCAACTTACAAAATCGTCTATGTAAGCCTTAGTTATTCATATAAATTTAGAAAATCACCTGTGTAAGTCATTGTTTTCAGGGTTTCGTACATCACACCCCCCTCCCTCCCCCCTCACCTCGCAATCTGTCGCGTCACCTGTGTTTACTTTAGACGTCAGCCAGCCAGTCGGCTCTTAATCTTATCTTATCTTATCCGTAATATCTGGACCGTCCCTCCTCTCTCTCTCTCTCTCTCTCCCTCCTCTCTCTCTCTCCTCTTCATATTATTCCCTCTTCCTATTTTCGGACATACTATATTTTATTCCTTTTCATTAACCAGTCAGTTTTATACAAATCAACCGAAGCATCTCAATGTAACCTTTAATACTGAAAACTGCCTCAGAGACTATCTAAGCTGGCCCCAGCTACCTGCCCCAGGCTATCTGCCCGAGGCAATCATCACCTGATTACCTGCCCCAGACAACCACCAGTCATTGTCGGCGTTCACCACCGTCCATTAACAATGAATAAACTTTAGGCTTAATAGAACTTATTTATTTATTTAGTCATCTAATTCGTAGTTTACACAATTTATAATAAACTAATCAGTTATCCCGAAGTTCTAAGAAGCTCGCTCCTCAATCTGCCTGTATAATAACAGTTTCAGATAGCGTTTACGCATGTAGCCGCTACCTCCGTCCCTATCTCACAAGGCAGAGGGTCATCTCCGTAATCATACACTATCTAGCGTAGCCTCAACACCTGTTCATACCTCTCACCCGCTCGCATCTCACTCCTGCATCACCTACACCGACTCCCCGCCGAACGCCGCTGCTATCTTATCGTCACAATCTTATCTAGACCTGTCTCTCTCTACCTTACACCTTACTCTCCCTAATCATTATCATTAATATTGTTCTTTCTCAAATCCGTACAGCTATATGAACTTTGTAATACTAGTTTCCATACATTAAACAAAAACAGTTTTCTCAAATCAATCGGTTCAATTGTCAAACCTTAGCTCATGTCCTCGCATTACTTCTCTCGCACATCTTGTTTATTAACCCCATCATACCTGGTAAATAAGAACAAGACAGTTACTAAGCTCCAGCTCTCGTCGCCGCTTTAGTTCTCTCTCGTATCTTCGTTAATAACAGTCCAATTTCCCTTAAATTTTACCCTCTGTATTTCAGACACCATAAATAAAAACCAGTTCAGTTATCAAGTTTCAACTCTTGTGCCCCAGCTTAGTTCATTTGTACAAGTTCATTATTTCCAACTAAATCATCCTGAGATTTAAGATCACCGTATTTCTAACGTAGTAAAATTAATCGGGGCATTAACCAAGCTCCATTCCCTCTGCCTTAGATCATCAGACATAAATATTTTCGATCAAGTCCGTCTCCAGCTTAACTCTTACCCTTTCCCTCCCTTACCTTCTCATCCCCAACTTATCCAAACCTTCAATAATCGTACTGTATTTGCATATTTTCTCTATATTCACTGTGTTCTTCGTATTCTCATCCGTGTTCACTCCATGTTCTTCAAAATGTTCACAGTCCCATTCAGTTCATATTTTCACAAGTATCTCCATTTTTTATGTAATCTTTCTCTTAGTCTCATTATGTTCTCTACAAATTCTAGTCATATTTTCTATGTTTTCATATTCATCACATGTTCTCTTTACAACTTTTATACTCAATATTCATGCTAACTTCCATATTTTGTGTTCTTTGTCAATATTCATGTTCTCAATGTTCTTAGCTTGTTCTTCACATGTTCAGTGTTCATTCTTTGTATTCCCTATGTTCCTTATCATGTCTTCATATTCTCTATAAGTTCATATTCCCTGCATGTTCACTCTATTCATCAACTGTTTCTTACATGTTTTCTGTGTTCACCGTATGTTCACTGTGTTCATTCCCTTACTTAACCTCAATTTTTTATGTTCTTTGTTTCTTCCATTCACTAACTAGTTCTTTGTCAAATAATATTATACTGCATTACAGTTCCCTCAACAATTTTAGTCACCAAGTTTTTATTTGCAAAACTATGTCAAAGTAATTCTCGTAGTCAACTTAATAGTTCTACCAACCCCGTTCTTAAACAAATCTACACTTTATTCAGTTCCAAATTTACAAAGACAAACCTTTCTTGTAACTTCTTAACTAAAAATCGTTCGCCAATCAACTGAAACATAGTCACTTTCCTCATTTCTCAACTAAACTTATTATCCAGTCAACTAAAAATAGTCAGAAATAGCCTCGTTCAACACTGTTCTTAACTAAAACAACCTTTCTCTTAGCTAAAAATTGTCAAAGGAAACTTTTTCAGCACTTTCTTAACAGGCGCTATGTTTCATCAAGAAAAATTGTCAAAGGAAACTTTCCAAAACTGTTCATAACTAGCTTTTATCCATCGTCAATCAACTAAAAATAATAACTTTCATCATTTCTTAACTAAACTTATTCCCCCAGTCATCAGAAAATAACAGTGTTCTTCATGTTTCATTGTCATTTCATAACTAAAATTAACCATCAATCAACAGAAAAAGCCATGTTCATCATGTTTTGTCTTTTTGCTTAACTAAAATTATGTTTTTTCAAGTAAGAAAAAATAACCAAAGATATCTTTCATAGCTGTTCTTAACTGACATTATACTTTGGGGAGCACAAAAATAGTCTCCCTCGTCATGTTTTATCTTTTCCTTAACTAAAGTATTCATCAGTCAACTAAAAAAATAGTTACTTCATCATGTTTCCTTGTCATTTCTTAACTGAAATATCACTTCGCTCATTTAAAATAGTCATGTGTAACCTCTTTCCAACACTGTTCTAACTAAAGCAACCTTTCACATCGCTAAAATAGTTACTTCATCATGTTTCCTTGTCATTTCTTAACTGAAATATCACTTCTCTCATCTGAAATAGTCATGTGTAGCCTCTTTCCAACACTGTTCTTAACTAAAGTAGCCTTTCACTTCGCTAAAATAGTCATATTCATCGTTGTTCCTAACTAAAATATATGTCGTTAAGTAAGAAATATAGTCAAAAACACTCTTCCAGACATCAAGGACTCACTCTCATTCATCAAAGTTGTTTCAAAGACATCAAAGTTATTCAAAGAGCTAACAAAAGTTATTCTCAGAGTCACCTTCGTTCTTCAGAGAAACTTTCCAAAACATCTTTATTCATCAAAGTTATTCTCAGAGGCATAAAAGTCATTCTCAGAGCTATCAAACTTGTTCTCAAAGTCATCAAACTTATTCACAGAGTCATCAAAGTTAATCTAAGACATCATTTTTCATCAAAGATATTCTCTCTAAACCATCAATGTTCTTCTCTAAGACATAAAAGTTATTCTCAGAGTCACCTTCGTTCGTCAGAGAAACTTTCAAAACATCTTTGTTCATCAAACTTGTTTTCAAAGTCATCAAAAGTTAATCTAAGACATCTTCTTTCATCAAAGTTATTTTCAGAGACATCTAAAGTTATTCTCAGAGCTATCAAACTCGTTCTCAGAGTCATCAAATGTTATTCTCGAAGTCATCAAAGTTATTTTCAGAGACATCTAAAGTTAATTTCTATGTTATAAAGTTATTCTCAGAGACATCTAAAGTTAATCTTGGTCATCAAAGTTGTTCTCTAAACATCAATGTTGTTCTCCAAGACATCAAAGATGTTCTCAAAATCATAAAAGTTATTCCCAGAGCTATCAAAGTTAATCTCAGAGTTATCCAAAGATATTCTCATGTCCACAAAAGTTATTCCAAGAGACGTCAAAGTTGTTTCAAAGACATCAAAGTTAATCTCAGAGTTATCCAAAGACATTCTCAGAGACATCTAAAGTTATTCTCTAAGACATCAAAGTTGTTCTAAGAGTTATCAAAAGTTATTCTCAGTCATGATATGTTATTCTCTAACTCACTTCCATTCATCAAAGACATTCTCTAAGTCCTGAAAGTTATTCTCTAAGACAACAAAGTCTTTCTCAGAGCTACCAAAGATGTTCTCTAAATCATAAAAGTTAATCTTAACTCACCTTCGTTCATTAGAGAAACTTTCCAATCCATATTCGTTGACCAGAGTTATTCTCAGAGTCATCAAAGCGATCTCTAATTCATCTTCGTTCTCCAAAGTTGTTCTCTAAGACACCTTCATTCATCAAAGAAACTCTCCTTCTTCCATCATGTTATTCTTTAAGACATCTTCAGTCATAAAATTTTCTCTCCAAAATGTAACTAGTTCAGCTTTTCTTACCAAACCTGCATTTCTGTTAAAACATATTTTCTTAGTTGCTTTACCCTAAAACTGTTCTCTGAACTACACTGTTCAAACCTACGTAACCTATCCTCTCCACCCAATGTTACTTAGTTAACGTAACGTTCCTAAACCTAGCTTTACCTATCCTAACATACCTTACCTTACCTTCCCTATCTTACCTAACTTTACCTATCCTAACATAACTTACCTTACCTTCCCTATCTTACCTAACTTTACCTATGTTACCTTACCTTACCTACCTTTCCTAACTTTACCTATCTTACCTAACTTACCTACATTACCTAACTTAACTTAACCTGCTTTACCTATCTTTCCTAACTTAACCTGCATAACCTAACTTTACCTATCCTAACCTAACTTACCTTACCTTACCTATCTTACCTAACTTATCCTGCTTAACCTATCTTACCTATCTTACCTAACTTTACCTATCTTACCTAACTTAACTTTCATAACCTAACTTTACCTATCCTAACATAACTTACCTTACCTTCCCTATCTTACCTAACTTTACCTATCCTATCCTAACCTAACTTGTCTTACCTAACTTAATCTTACTTTCCCAAACTGATGTATCCTAACTTATCTAGTCCAACCAGACATGCTCTAACTTACATAAGTATTCCTTCTCGTCTTTTGTGTTTCGTCAATCATTGTCTCATATTCATTTACTCATTTCATTAGTTAATTTCTCAAATGGTCACTTATGCATTTCAAGTGCTATTTGTTAGAGATTGGATATTTAAGCATTTCAAAGAATTTTTGTTATATATGGGTATTTACTCATTTCAAGGGATAATTTCTCAAATGGACGTTTTTTGCATTTCAAGCGTTATTTGTTTAAGATTGGGTATTTAATCATTTCAAAGGTTTTTCTTATATATGGGAACTTACTCGTTTCAAGGGCCAATTTCTCAAATGGTCATTTTTGCAGATCAAGGGTTATTTGTTAAAGTTCATCAAGTTGCCCATAAGTTGTATTTAGTAGGTTCTATCTTATGTTCTTATTCCCCAACCCCTTAACCTAACCTCTTGTAATCTTAGTGTATTTAGTAGGTTCTATCTTATGTTCTTATTCCCCAACCCTTTAACCTATCCTTTCAGATGTAGTTTGTTGAATATATTATCCTTTTCCTAACCTTTCAGATGTAGTTTTGTTTCTCCTTTTTATATATTTTTACCCAAACCATCTTTCCTTCTTTACTTTGATTCTCCTACTCCTTCTAACCCTCCTTTTCTATCTCTCTCCCTTATTCTCTCTCTTCCTCCCCTCTCTCTCTCTCCCTCATTTGCTCAAATGCTCTCTTGTTTCTCAAATTCAAGTCTTATTGCTCCCATTCTCACACCCTCATTCTCATTCACTTAGTTTTTCTTTTTCTCAATTCAAGTCTTATTGCTCCCATTCTCACACCCTCATTCTCATTCACTTAGTTTTTCTTTTTCTCAATTCAAGTCTTAGTGCTCCCATTCTCACACCCTCATTCTCATTCACTTAGTTTTTCTTTTTCTCAATTCAAGTCTTAGTGCTCCCATGCCCACACTCTCTCTCATTCTCTCTTCTTTGGCCCCATTTTCTTCCGCCCCCTCTCTCTTACTCCTTGCTCTTCTTTCATGCTCTCACTCCCTTGAGCTCTTGTTTCTCAATTTCAAGTCTTAGTAGATCTGATTCTTTACTATTGTAATTTTATTATTACTATGATAAAGAATGAACTTATATGTGAAAACAAAGTAAAGAATGAAAGAAGGTTAAGTGGGATGGTGGGTTTGGGTAAAAATATATAAAAAGGAGAAACAAAACTACATCTGAAAGGTTAGGAAAAGGATAATATATTCAACAAACTACATCTGAAAGGATAGGAAAAGGATAATATATTCAACAAACTACATCTGAAAGGATAGGTTAAAGGGTTGGGGAATAAGAACATAAGATAGAACCTACTAAATACACTAAGATTACAAGAGGTTAGGTTAAGGGGTTGGGGAATAAGAACATAAGATAGAACCTACTAAATACAACTTATGGGCAACTTGATGAACTTTAACAAATAACCCTTGATCTGCAAAAATGACCATTTGAGAAATTGGCCCTTGAAACGAGTAAGTTCCCATATATAAGAAAAACCTTTGAAATGATTAAATACCCAATCTTAAACAAATAACGCTTGAAATGCAAAAAACGTCCATTTGAGAAATTATCCCTTGAAATGAGTAAATACCCATATATAACAAAAATTCTTTGAAATGCTTAAATATCCAATCTCTAACAAATAGCACTTGAAATGCATAAGTGACCATTTGAGAAATTAACTAATGAAATGAGTAAATGAATATGAGACATTGATTGACGAAACACAAAAGACGAGAAGGAATACTTATGTAAGTTAGAGCATGTCTGGTTGGACTAGATAAGTTAGGATACATCAGTTTGGGAAAGTAAGATTAAGTTAGGTAAGACAAGTTAGGTTAGGATAGGATAGGTAAAGTTAGGTAAGATAGGGAAGGTAAGGTAAGTTATGTTAGGATAGGTAAAGTTAGGTTATGAAAGTTAAGTTAGGTAAGATAGGTAAAGTTAGGTAAGATAGGTAAGATAGGTTAAGCAGGATAAGTTAGGTAAGATAGGTAAGGTAAGGTAAGTTAGGTTAGGATAGGTAAAGTTAGGTTATGCAGGTTAAGTTAGGAAAGATAGGTAAAGCAGGTTAAGTTAAGTTAGGTAATGTAGGTAAGTTAGGTAAGATAGGTAAAGTTAGGAAAGGTAGGTAAGGTAAGGTAACATAGGTAAAATTAGGTAAGATAGGGAAGGTAAGGTAAGTTATGTTAGGATAGGTAAAGTTAGGTAAGATAGGGAAGGTAAGGTAAGGTATGTTAGGATAGGTAAAGCTAGGTTTAGGAACGTTACGTTAACTAAGTAACATTGGGTGGAGAGGATAGGTTACGTAGGTTTGAACAGTGTAGTTCAGAGAACAGTTTTAGGGTAAAGCAACTAAGAAAATATGTTTTAACAGAAATGCAGGTTTGGTAAGAAAAGCTGAACTAGTTACATTTTGGAGAGAAAATTTTATGACTGAAGATGTCTTAAAGAATAACATGATGGAAGAAGGAGAGTTTCTTTGATGAATGAAGGTGTCTTAGAGAACAACTTTGGAGAACGAAGATGAATTAGAGATCGCTTTGATGACTCTGAGAATAACTCTGGTCAACGAATATGGATTGGAAAGTTTCTCTAATGAACGAAGGTGAGTTAAGATTAACTTTTATGATTTAGAGAACATCTTTGGTAGCTCTGAGAAAGACTTTGTTGTCTTAGAGAATAACTTTCAGGACTTAGAGAATGTCTTTGATGAATGGAAGTGAGTTAGAGAATAACATATCATGACTGAGAATAACTTTTGATAACTCTTAGAACAACTTTGATGTCTTAGAGAATAACTTTAGATGTCTCTGAGAATGTCTTTGGATAACTCTGAGATTAACTTTGATGTCTTTGAAACAACTTTGACGTCTCTTGGAATAACTTTTGTGGACATGAGAATATCTTTGGATAACTCTGAGATTAACTTTGATAGCTCTGGGAATAACTTTTATGATTTTGAGAACATCTTTGATGTCTTGGAGAACAACATTGATGTTTAGAGAACAACTTTGATGACCAAGATTAACTTTAGATGTCTCTGAGAATAACTTTATAACATAGAAATTAACTTTAGATGTCTCTGAAAATAACTTTGATGACTTCGAGAATAACATTTGATGACTCTGAGAACGAGTTTGATAGCTCTGAGAATAACTTTAGATGTCTCTGAAAATAACTTTGATGAAAGAAGATGTCTTAGATTAACTTTTGATGACTTTGAAACAAGTTTGATGAACAAAGATGTTTTGAAAGTTTCTCTGACGAACGAAGGTGACTCTGAGAATAACTTTTATGTCTTAGAGAAGAACATTGATGGTTTAGAGAGAATATCTTTGATGAAAAATGATGTCTTAGATTAACTTTGATGACTCTGTGAATAAGTTTGATGACTTTGAGAACAAGTTTGATAGCTCTGAGAATGACTTTTATGCCTCTGAGAATAACTTTGATGAATAAAGATGTTTTGGAAAGTTTCTCTGAAGAACGAAGGTGACTCTGAGAATAACTTTTTGTTAGCTCTTTGAATAACTTTGATGTCTTTGAAACAACTTTGATGAACGAGAGTGAGTCCTTGATGTCTGGAAGAGTGTTTTTGACTATATTTCTTACTTAACGACATATATTTTAGTTAGGAACAACGATGAATATGACTATTTTAGCGAAGTGAAAGGCTACTTTAGTTAAGAACAGTGTTGGAAAGAGGCTACACATGACTATTTCAGATGAGAGAAGTGATATTTCAGTTAAGAAATGACAAGGAAACATGATGAAGTAACTATTTTAGCGATGTGAAAGGTTGCTTTAGTTAGAACAGTGTTGGAAAGAGGTTACACATGACTATTTTAAATGAGCGAAGTGATATTTCAGTTAAGAAATGACAAGGAAACATGATGAAGTAACTATTTTTTTAGTTGACTGATGAATACTTTAGTTAAGGAAAAGATAAAACATGACGAGGGAGACTATTTTTGTGCTCCCCAAAGTATAATGTCAGTTAAGAACAGCTATGAAAGATATCTTTGGTTATTTTTTTCTTACTTGAAAAAACATAATTTTAGTTAAGCAAAAAGACAAAACATGATGAACATGGCTTTTTCTGTTGATTGATGGTTAATTTTAGTTATGAAATGACAATGAAACATGAAGAACACTGTTATTTTCTGATGACTGGGGGAATAAGTTTAGTTAAGAAATGATGAAAGTTATTATTTTTAGTTGATTGACGATGGATAAAAGCTAGTTATGAACAGTTTTGGAAAGTTTCCTTTGACAATTTTTCTTGATGAAACATAGCGCCTGTTAAGAAAGTGCTGAAAAAGTTTCCTTTGACAATTTTTAGCTAAGAGAAAGGTTGTTTTAGTTAAGAACAGTGTTGAACGAGGCTATTTCTGACTATTTTTAGTTGACTGGATAATAAGTTTAGTTGAGAAATGAGGAAAGTGACTATGTTTCAGTTGATTGGCGAACGATTTTTAGTTAAGAAGTTACAAGAAAGGTTTGTCTTTGTAAATTTGGAACTGAATAAAGTGTAGATTTGTTTAAGAACGGGGTTGGTAGAACTATTAAGTTGACTACGAGAATTACTTTGACATAGTTTTGCAAATAAAAACTTGGTGACTAAAATTGTTGAGGGAACTGTAATGCAGTATAATATTATTTGACAAAGAACTAGTTAGTGAATGGAAGAAACAAAGAACATAAAAAATTGAGGTTAAGTAAGGGAATGAACACAGTGAACATACGGTGAACACAGAAAACATGTAAGAAACAGTTGATGAATAGAGTGAACATGCAGGGAATATGAACTTATAGAGAATATGAAGACATGATAAGGAACATAGGGAATACAAAGAATGAACACTGAACATGTGAAGAACAAGCTAAGAACATTGAGAACATGAATATTGACAAAGAACACAAAATATGGAAGTTAGCATGAATATTGAGTATAAAAGTTGTAAAGAGAACATGTGATGAATATGAAACATAGAAAATATGACTAGAATTTGTAGAGAACATAATGAGACTAAGAGAAAGATTACATAAAAAATGGAGATACTTGTGAAAATATGAACTGAATGGGACTGTGAACATTTTGAAGAACATGGAGTGAACATAGAAAACATGGACAAAATGTGAAGAACACAGCTGAATATAGAAAAAATATGCAAATACAGTATGATTATTGAAGGTTTTGATACGTTGGGGATTGATACGTTGGGGATGAGAAGGGTAAAGTAAATACTCTGATAAACAGATAGGCTGGAGAGGGACTTGATCGAATATATTTATGTCTGATGATCTAAGGCTGAGGAAATGGAGCTTGGTTAATGCCCCGATTAATTTTACTACGTTAGAAATACGGTGATCTTAAATCTCAGGGTGATTTAGTTGGAAAATAAAGAACTTGTACAAAAGAACTAAGCTGGGCACAAGAGTTGAAACTTGATAACTGAACTGGTTTTTATTTACTATGTCTGAAAATGTAGTTGGGTGATTTGGACTGAGAGTAATGATTTTACAAAAGTGAGCTTGGACAGAGGACAAGAGCTAGAGTTTTATAATTGTTTGCATTTACTAAACTATGTCTGAAATACAGAGGGTAAAAATTTCAGGGAAATTGATGGTTTATTTACAAAGATATGAAAGAGAACTAAGGCGGGACGAGAGCTGGAGCTCAGTAACTGACTTGATCTTATTTACTAACTTTGAAGTATGTCTGCTTTTAATTTTAGGGAAATTGATGGGTTATTTACAAGATACGAAAGAGAATTAAGGCGGGGAAGAGAGCTGGAGCTCGATAACTATTTTGATCTTATTTACGGTGTCTGAAATGCAGAGGGTAGAAATTTCAGGGGAATTGATCTGTTACTAACGAAGATATGAGAGAGAGCTAAGGCGGAGGACAAGAGCTGGAGCTTGGTAACTGTTTTGATCTTATTTACGGTGTCTGAAATACAGAGGCTAAAATCTCAGGGAATTTGGACTGTTACTAATGATTTTGTACAAATGAACTAAGCTGGGGACAAGAGCTAGAGTTTGATAATTGTTGCATTTACTAAACTATGTCTGAAATACAGAGGGTAGAAATTTCAGGGAAATTTGGACTGTTACTAATGATTTTGTACAAATGAACTAAGCTGGGGACAAGAGCTAGAGTTTGATAATTGTTTGCATTTACTAAACTATGTCTGAAATACAGAGGGTAGAAATTTCAGGGAAATTGGACTGATACTAACGAAGATACGAGAGAGAGCTAAGGCGGAGGACAAGAGCTGGAGCTTGGTAACTAATTACTGTATTGAACTACGTTTGAAATATGATTATTTTTAAATTTTAGAGGGATTGGAATGATAGTATTCATTATACGACAGGGGACTAAGGTGGGGAACGTGAGCTAGAACTTGCTTACTAACATGATTTATTTGTGTAAAACTGACTTGCTTAATGAAAAGGAGCAAACATACTGACTTGCTTAATGAAAAGGAGCAAACATACGATGTTGGAAAATAGTTGAACTGAATGAAAGGAGAGAGAGAGAGGAGGACGGTCCAGATATTATGAGAAGATAACATAAGATAAGAGGTCTGGCTGACCGGGCGTAAAGTAAACACAGGTGAGGCGACAGATTGCGAGGTAAGGGGGGGAGGGAGGGGGGTGTTGATGTACGAAACCCTGAAAACAATGACTTACACAGGTGATTTTCTAAATTTATATGAATAACTAAGGCTTACATAGACGATTTTGTAAGTTGAAAACATGTAAAATATGTCCGTAGAGTTCTCCTGGAAGCCCTAAAGAGCTACATACGTTATTTGAATTTCTCCCATAAGGCCTTAACAAACTTCTATGTCTCGGAAATTATTTTTCTTATAAGAACTTTAGCAAACTCGTATGACATTATTTTTCGTTATAAGAAATCCTTACTTCCAAATCTGTGACTCCCCAAATTCACCTGAAAACCCCGAAGATCCACACACGATATTTGCCCCCCCCAAAAAAAAGGGCCGCTGGCTCTTACAGTCCACAGGGTCCTCTCTCCAAAAAAAAAAAAGGGCCGCTGGCTCTTACAGTCCACAGGGGTCCTCTCTCCAAAAAAAAAAAAGGGCGCTGGCTCTTCCTCCCTACTACTGTTGATCAGTCCAGCAACCATGAGGCCTGGTCGACGACCGGGCCGCGGGGACGCTAAGCCCCGAAAGCACCTCAAGGAAGCATCTCAAGGTACTCCTGGATACCTATTTACTGCTAGGTGAACAGAGGCATTCGATGATAGGAAAGATTACCAACAATTACAGCCCTTTTTCTATTTCTATTTCTACAAACCTAGTCTATTTCCTAGCCTAAACTAACCTAACCTAATCTAACCTAACCTAACTAACTCTTGGATACCTATTTACTGCTAGGTGAACAGAGGCATTCGATGATAGGAAAGATTACCAACAATTACAGCCCTTTTTCTATTTCTATTTCTACAAACCTAGTCTATTTCCTAGCCTGACTAACCTAACCTAATCTAACCTAACCTAACTAACTCTTGGATACCTATTTACTGCTAGGTGAACAGAGGCATTCGGTGATAGGAAACGCTACCAACAATTACAGCCCTATTTCTATTTCTACAAATCTAGCCTATTTCCTAGCCTAACCTAATCTAATCTAATTAACTCCTGGATACTTACTTACTGCTAGGGTGAACAGAGGCATTTGGTGATAGGAAACGCTACCAACATTTACAGCCCCTTTTCTATTTCTATTTTTACAAACCTAGCCTATTTCCTAGCCAAAACTAACCTAACCTAATCTAACCTTACCTAACCTAACTAACTCCTGATCAACCAGGCTGTGACTCATACGTCAGGTTGCGAGCAGCCGCGTCTAACAGCCTTGTTGATCAGTCCAGCAACCATGAGGCCTGGTCGACGACCGGGCCGCGGAGACGCTAAGCCCCGAAAGCACCTCAAGGTACTCCTGGATACCTATTTACTGCTAGGTGAACAGAGGCATTCGGTGATAGGAAACGCTACCAACAATTACAGCCCTATTTCTATTTCTACAAACCTAACCTATTTCCTAGCAATAACTAACCTAACCTAATCTAACCTAACCTAAATTAACTTAACCTAACCTTATCTAAACTAACCTAACTAACTAACTTCTGGATACCTATTTACTGCTAGGTGAATAGAGGCATTCGGTGATAGGAAACGCTACCTACAATTACAGCCCTCTTTCTATTACTATTTCTACAAACATAGCCCATTTCCTAGCCTAAAATAACCTAACCTAACCTAACCCTCCAAACCTAGCTTATTTCCTAGCCTAAATTAACCTGGACCATGATCATGGTTGCTGGACTGATATATATATATATATATATATATATATATATATATATATATTATATATATATATATATAATATATATTATATATATATTATATAATATATAAATATATATATATATATATCAGTCGGTGGAATAATACAAATATTACACCTAACCAACCACAAAATAACCAACCTTAACCAACATACCCTAACCAATCAACCCTAACCAACATATAGCTTACATATTATCTAAATTGCTTATTAAACCATAATTATGCTTGTATTCTAACCTCAAATTCTAACCTAATTCTAATTCTAACCTAATTCTAATTCTAACCAACCTAACCAACCAACCAACCTAACCAACCAACCTAATCAACCAACCTAAGCAACCTAACCTAACCATCCAACCCAACCCAACCTAACCAACCTAACCTAACCAACCTAACCTAACCTAACCAACCAACCAACCAACCTAACCAACCAACCTAACCAACCAATCTTACCAACCAACCTAACCTAACCTAACCTAACCTAACCAACCAACCTAACCAACCAACCTAACCAACCAATCTAACCTAACCAACAAACCTAACCAACCAACCTAACCTAACCTAACCAACCAACCAACCAACCAACCTAACCAACCAACCTAACCAACCAATCTTACCAACCAACCTAACCTAACCTAACCTAACCAACCAACCTAACCAACCAACCTAACCAACCAATCTAGCCTAACCAACCTAACCTAACCAACATAACCTAACCAACCTAACCTAACCTAACAAACCTAACCTAACCTAACCAACCTAACCTAACCTAACCTAACCAACCAACCTAAGCAACCAACCTAACCAACCTAAGCAACCAACCTAAGCAACCTAACCAGCCTTAGCAACCTAACCAACCTAAGCAACCTAACCAACCTAAGCAACCTAAGCAACCTAACCTAATCAACCAACCTAACCTAATCAACCTAAGCAACCTAACCTAAGCAACCTAACCTAACCAACCTAACCTAAGCAACCTAACCTAAGCAACCTAACCTAACCAACCTAACCTAAGCAACCTAACCTAACCAACCAACCTACTTAACCAACCTAACCTAACCAACCTAACCTAACCTCCCTTCTTATTATCTGACACGAACCTTCGGTTCGTGTCAGAGTCCATGAGTGTCCGTGTGCGTGTCCGTGTGAGTGTCCGTGTCCGTGTATCCATGGGGTTTTGGGTCCAGGAAGCTATTTGTGTCGACCCAAATTGCCTCCCTTCTCCCCACCTGAAATCCAGGTGGATTGAAAGACCTGCCCGAGGTCAGTGGATCCAGGTATCCGTCCGTGGCCCCCCGGACTTCAACCCTTCCCCACATTCCAAGGAGTCGGTCAATCAATCTTCGGCTATCCAGAGAATCTATCGAAACTGATGCTCCTACAGGAGGGGACACACAGAGAAATCTGTGCCCTGTACTTGCAACCGTTCCGACAGGCTCGAACGCAGGTCTATCCGGATTAGGAACTTGTTCTATCCGACTAGGCCACGCTGGAGTTGCCTTCTGAATCAAATTTGGCACTTGTATTTATATCTCATAGCAAGGTTAGTTAGTGTCTATTTATCAACAGTTGCAATGATTGAGATGTGAAGTTGTTAATTTGTGTTGACAGTTAGAAAGACCTGACAGCTTTATTTGATAAGGTTGCAGTCCCGTGAGGCAGTTTTATGAATGAATATTGGAGAATTTAGGCTAACTGACATGTGTGTGTGTGTGTGTGTGTGTGTTTAAAAGTATGTATTAATTAATAATTAATTTTTTCCCTCGTTTTATTTCAGGAATAAATAGCACATAGGCCAAGGACCGAAGGTTTTGGCTGGTTAAATATAGCGTTGTGGCCGCCATTTTCTGTGTTGGGGGGGGGGGATGGAGGGGGCGGTATGGGGGATAGGGGGGGGGGTTAGATGGTGGGGGAGGGGCCCTGAGGAGCTACCTTGGGAGGTGTTGTTGGTGGAGGGGGGGGGGGGGTTGGTGGGGGAGGGGGCAGGGGGAGAGGGGCCCTGAGGAGCTACCTTGGGAGGTGTTGTTGGTGGTGGTGGTGGGGGGGGGGTTGGTGGGGGAGGGGGCAGGGGGAGAGGGCCCTGAGGAGCTACCTTGGGAGGTGTTGTTGGTGGTGGGGGGGGGGTTGTCAGTTAGGTATTTCAATTTAATATTGTAAGATAGGTTATATAGGGCGAGGTGTTGAGGAAGGAATAAGAAAAGTGTTTGGGACTGAGTTGAGTGTATTAGTTGTTGTGATTGATGTTAGCAGGAAGGTAGGTGGTTGAAATGTGTAAAGATTTGTTAATGAGATCATTTGGTTAATAATGTAGGAATTAAGGGTAAGTGATCACTGGAGATAGATATTCAACAGCATATTGAGTGAACAAGTTTTAGCAGGTAGGTAGGCCGGCCGGCCGGCAGAGAGAGACAATGGACTGCCAAATAGGTAGACGTTTTCTACATGGATGGTAAACTATTATTAAAATGGCATGTACACATTTCCATGTGCGACATTCTTGTACACACACACACACACACCACACACACACACACACACACACACACACACACACACACTGACCCACAGAGACTGCCCAAATATGTATACTAACAGCAGCAGCAGTTGGTGTTCCCAGGCAGGTCACCCATCCAAGTACTAACCAAAGTCAACGGTGTTTAACCTGACAGATGTATGGGAGGAGACGCAGTGTTCTCAAGGTGATAGGTAGGTAGGTAGTATGGCCGTTGCTATTGTATACAAGTAGTAAGTAATCACATGTGAGTGAGTGAGTGAGTGAGTCAGGATACTGGTAACTGCGGCGGGCAGGCAGGCGGAGGATACTCACACATAGCAGCCAATTCTCCATTAATGATAGTACTTATTGCAACTATTTAGTCAAATTAACCAACAACAAATGGACTACTACTACTACTACTACTGTTGCTCCAAAATAGAAATGTTGGGATGCCACCGCTGCCATTGATCTCGCACAAGTTGCTGCTGACAAATGACTCATCTTAGGCCTTGCATATGCTCTCTTAGGCTTCATTTAGTCAATAATTGTAACATCATTGAGTCGGGGGACAGGCAGACAGGCACTTTATACATGTTAGGCTTATAGTGGTCTCCAACACCCACCACCCCACAAGGTCCAACCAGTGACTAACCCTCACTCACTCACCACGCCCCAAGTAGCTAGCTTACTAACTCCTGGATACCTATTTACTGCTAGGTGAACAGAGACATTCGGTGATAGGAAAGGCTACCAACAACTACAGCCCTTTTTCTATTTCTATTTCTATTTCTGCAAACCTAGTCTATTTCCTAGTCTAAACTAACCTAACCTAACCTCACCTAACCTAACCCAACCTAACCTAAGCTAATCTAACATAACCTAACCTAACTAACTCCTGGATACCTATTTACTGCTAGGTGAACAGAGACATTCGGTGATAGGAAAGGCTACTAACAATTACAGCCCTACTTCTACAAACCTACCCTAAACCAACCTAACCTAATCTAACCTAACCTAACCTAACCTAATCTAACCTAACCTAATCTAACATAACATAAACCTAACTAACTCCTGGATACCTATTTACTGCTAGGTGAACAGAGACATTCGGTGATAGGAAAGGCTACTAACATTTACAGCCCTACTTCTACAAACCTACCCTAAACCAACCTAACCTAATCTAACCTAACCTAACCTAACCTAATCTAACCTAACCTAAGCTAATCTAACATAACCTAACCTAACTAACTCCTGGATACCTATTTACTGCTAGGTGAACAGATACATTCGGTGATAGGAAAGGCTACTAACATTTACAGCCCTACTTCTACAAACCTACCCTAAACCAACCTAACCTAATCTAACCTAACCTAACCTAATCTAACCTAACCTAAGCTAATCTAACATAACCTAACCTAACTAACTCCTGGATACCTATTTACTGCTAGGTGAACAGAGGCATTCGGTGATAGGAAAGGCTACTAACATTTACAGCCCTACTTCTACAAACCTACCCTAAACCAACCTAACCTAATCTAACCTAACCTAACCTAACCAAACCTAATCTAACCTAACCTAATCTAACCTAAGCTAATCTAACATAACCTAACCTAACTAACTCCTGGATACCTATTTACTGCTAGGTGAACAGAGGCATTCGGTGATAGGAAAGGCTACCAACAATTACAGCCCTACTTCTACAAACCTACCCTAAACCAACCTAACCTAATCTAACCTAATCTAACCTAACCTAACCTAATCTAACCTAAGCTAATCTAACATAACCTAACCTAACTAACTCCTGGATACCTATTTACTGCTAGGTGAACAGAAACATTCGGTGATAGGAAGCGCTACCAACAATTACAGTCCTATTTCTATTTCTACAAACCTAGCCTATTTCCTAGCCTAAACTAACTTAACCTAATCTAACCTAACCTAACTAATTCCTGGATACTTACTTACTGCTAGGTGAACAGAGGCATTCGGTGATAGGAAACACTACCAACAACTACAGCCCTTTTTCCATTTCTATTTCTACAAACCTAGTCTATTTCCTAGTCTGAACTAACCTAACCTAACCTAACCTCACCTAACCTAACCTCACCTCACCTCACCTCACCTTACCTCACCTTACCTTTCCTCACCTAACATAATCTCACCTCACCTCACCTCACCGAATCTCACCTAACCTAACCTAACCTCACCTCACCTCACCTCACCTCACCTCACCTTTCCTCATTTAACATAATCTCACCTCACCTCACCAAAACCTCACTTCACCTCACCTCACCTAACCTAAACCTCACCTAACCTAACCTCACCTCACCTAACCTAACTAACTCCTGGATACTTACTTACTGCTAGGTGAACAGAGGCATTCGGTGATAGGAAACGCTACCAAGAATTACATCCCTTTTTCTATTTCTATTTCTACAAACCTAGCCTATTTCCTAGCCAAAACTAACCTAACCTAATCTAACCTTACCTAACCTAACCTAACTAACTCCTGATCAACCATGCTGTGACTCATACGTCAGGTTGCGAGCAGCCGCGTCTAACAGCCTTGTTGATCAGTCCAGCAACCATGAGGCCTGGTCGACGACCGGGCCGCGGGGACGCTAAGCCCCGAAAGCACCTCAAGGAAGCATCTCAAGGTACTCCTGGATACCTATTTACTGCTAGGTGAACAGAGGCATTCGATGATAGGAAAGATTACCAACAATTACAGCCCTTTTTCTATTTCTATTTCTACAAACCTAGTCTATTTCCTAGCCTAAACTAACCTAACCTAATCTAACCTAACCTAACTAACTCTTGGATACCTATTTACTGCTAGGTGAACAGAGGCATTCGATGATAGGAAAGATTACCAACAATTACAGCCCTTTTTCTATTTCTATTTCTACAAACCTAGTCTATTTCCTAGCCTAAACTAACCTAACCTAATCTAACCTAACCTAACTAACTCTTGGATACCTATTTACTGCTAGGTGAACAGAGGCATTCGGTGATAGGAAACGCTACCAACAATTACAGCCCTATTTCTATTTCTACAAATCTAGCCTATTTCCTAGCCTAACCTAATCTAATCTAATTAACTCCTGGATACTTACTTACTGCTAGGGTGAACAGAGGCATTTGGTGATAGGAAACGCTACCAACATTTACAGCCCCTTTTCTATTTCTATTTTTACAAACCTAGCCTATTTCCTAGCCAAAACTAACCTAACCTAATCTAACCTTACCTAATCTAACCTTACCTAACCTAACTAACTCCTGATCAACCAGGCTGTGACTCATACGTCAGGTTGCGAGCAGCCGCGTCTAACAGCCTTGTTGATCAGTCCAGCAACCATGAGGCCTGGTCGACGACCGGGCCGCGGAGACGCTAAGCCCCGAAAGCACCTCAAGGTACTCCTGGATACCTATTTACTGCTAGGTGAACAGAGGCATTCGGTGATAGGAAACGCTACCAACAATTACAGCCCTATTTCTATTTCTACAAACCTAACCTATTTCCTAGCAATAACTAACCTAACCTAATCTAACCTAACCTAAATTAACTTAACCTAACCTTATCTAAACTAACCTAACTAACTAACTTCTGGATACCTATTTACTGCTAGGTGAATAGAGGCATTCGGTGATAGGAAACGCTACCTACAATTACAGCCCTCTTTCTATTACTATTTCTACAAACATAGCCCATTTCCTAGCCTAAAATAACCTAACCTAACCTAACCCTCCAAACCTAGCTTATTTCCTAGCCTAAATTAACCTGGACCATGATCATGGTTGCTGGACTGATATATATATATATATATATATATATATATATATATATATATATATATATATATATATATATATATATATATATATATATATTTAAATATATATATATATATCAGTCGGTGGAATAATACAAATATTACACCTAACCAACCACAAAATAACCAACCTTAACCAACATACCCTAACCAATCAACCCTAACCAACATATAGCTTACATATTATCTAAATTGCTTATTAAACCATAATTATGCTTGTATTCTAACCTCAAATTCTAACCTAATTCTAATTCTAACCTAATTCTAATTCTAACCAACCTAACCAACCAACCAACCTAACCAACCAACCTAATCAACCAACCTAAGCAACCTAACCTAACCATCCAACCCAACCCAACCTAACCAACCTAACCTAACCAACCTAACCTAACCTAACCAACCAACCAACCAACCTAACCAACCAACCTAACCAACCAATCTTACCAACCAACCTAACAACTAACCTAACCTAACCAACCAACCTAACCAACCAACCTAACCTAACCAACCAATCTAACCTAACCAACAAACCTAACCAACCAACCTAACCTAACCTAACCAACCAACCAACCAACCAACCTAACCAACCAACCTAACCAACCAATCTTACCAACCAACCTAACCTAACCTAACCTAACCAACCAACCTAACCAACCAACCTAACCAACCAATCTAGCCTAACCAACCTAACCTAACCAACATAACCTAACCAACCTAACCTAACCTAACAAACCTAACCTAACCTAACCAACCTAACCTAACCTAACCTAACCAACCAACCTAAGCAACCAACCTAACCAACCTAAGCAACCAACCTAAGCAACCTAACCAGCCTTAGCAACCTAACCAACTAAGCAACCTAACCAACCTAAGCAACCTAAGCAACCTAACCTAATCCCAACCTAACCTAATCAACCTAAGCAACCTAACCTAAGCAACCTAACCTAACCAACCTAACCTAAGCAACCTAACCTAAGCAACCTAACCTAACCAACCTAACCTAAGCAACCTAACCTAACCAACCAACCTACTTAACCAACCTAACCTAACCTAACCTAACCTCCCTTCTTATTATCTGACACGAACCTTCGGTTCGTGTCAGAGTCCATGAGTGTCCGTGTGCGTGTCCGTGTGAGTGTCCGTGTCCGTGTATCCATGGGGTTTTGGGTCCAGGAAGCTATTTGTGTCGACCCAAATTGCCTCCCTTCTCCCCACCTGAAATCCAGGTGGATTGAAAGACCTGCCCGAGGTCAGTGGATCCAGGTATCCGTCCGTGGCCCCCCGGACTTCAACCCTTCCCCACATTCCAAGGAGTCGGTCAATCAATCTTCGGCTATCCAGAGAATCTATCGAAACTGATGCTCCTACAGGAGGGGACACACAGAGAAATCTGTGCCCTGTACTTGCAACCGTTCCGACAGGCTCGAACGCAGGTCTATCCGGATTAGGAACTTGTTCTATCCGACTAGGCCACGCTGGAGTTGCCTTCTGAATCAAATTTGGCACTTGTATTTATATCTCATAGCAAGGTTAGTTAGTGTCTATTTATCAACAGTTGCAATGATTGAGATGTGAAGTTGTTAATTTGTGTTGACAGTTAGAAAGACCTGACAGCTTTATTTGATAAGGTTGCAGTCCCGTGAGGCAGTTTTATGAATGAATATTGGAGAATTTAGGCTAACTGACATGTGTGTGTGTGTGTGTGTGTGTTTAAAAGTATGTATTAATTAATAATTAATTTTTTCCCTCGTTTTATTTCAGGAATAAATAGCACATAGGCCAAGGACCGAAGGTTTTGGCTGGTTAAATATAGCGTTGTGGCCGCCATTTTCTGTGTTGGGGGGGGGGATGGAGGGGGCGGTATGGGGGATAGGGGGGGGGGTTAGATGGTGGGGGAGAGGGGCCCTGAGGAGCTACCTTGGGAGGTGTTGTTGGTGGAGGGGGGGGGGGGGTTGGTGGGGGAGGGGGCAGGGGGGAGGGGCCCTGAGGAGCTACCTTGGGAGGTGTTGTTGGTGGTGGTGGTGGGGGGGGGGTTGGTGGGGAGGGGGCAGGGGGAGAGGGGCCCTGAGGAGCTACCTTGGGAGGTGTTGTTGGTGGTGGGGGGGGGGTTGTCAGTTAGGTATTTCAATTTAATATTGTAAGATAGGTTATATAGGGCGAGGTGTTGAGGAAGGAATAAGAAAAGTGTTTGGGACTGAGTTGAGTGTATTAGTTGTTGTGATTGATGTTAGCAGGAAGGTAGGTGGTTGAAATGTGTAAAGATTTGTTAATGAGATCATTTGGTTAATAATGTAGGAATTAAGGGTAAGTGATCACTGGAGATAGATATTCAACAGCATATTGAGTGAACAAGTTTTAGCAGGTAGGTAGGCCGGCCGGCCGGCAGAGAGAGACAATGGACTGCCAAATAGGTAGACGTTTTCTACATGGATGGTAAACTATTATTAAAATGGCATGTACACATTTCCATGTGCGACATTCTTGTACACACACACACACACACACACACACACACACACACACACACACTGACCCACAGAGACTGCCCAAATATGTATACTAACAGCAGCAGCAGTTGGTGTTCCCAGGCAGGTCACCCATCCAAGTACTAACCAAAGTCAACGGTGTTTAACCTGACAGATGTATGGGAGGAGACGCAGTGTTCTCAAGGTGATAGGTAGGTAGGTAGTATGGCCGTTGCTATTGTATACAAGTAGTAAGTAATCACATGTGAGTGAGTGAGTGAGTGAGTCAGGATACTGGTAACTGCGGCGGGCAGGCAGGCGGAGGATACTCACACATAGCAGCCAATTCTCCATTAATGATAGTACTTATTGCAACTATTTAGTCAAATTAACCAACAACAAATGGACTACTACTACTACTACTACTGTTGCTCCAAAATAGAAATGTTGGGATGCCACCGCTGCCATTGATCTCGCACAAGTTGCTGCTGACAAATGACTCATCTTAGGCCTTGCATATGCTCTCTTAGGCTTCATTTAGTCAATAATTGTAACATCATTGAGTCGGGGGACAGGCAGACAGGCACTTTATACATGTTAGGCTTATAGTGGTCTCCAACACCCACCACCCCACAAGGTCCAACCAGTGACTAACCCTCACTCACTCACCACGCCCCAAGTAGCTAGCTTACTAACTCCTGGATACCTATTTACTGCTAGGTGAACAGAGACATTCGGTGATAGGAAAGGCTACCAACAACTACAGCCCTTTTTCTATTTTATTTCTATTTCTGCAAACCTAGTCTATTTCCTAGTCTAAACTAACCTAACCTAACCTCACCTAACCTAACCCAACCTAACCTAAGCTAATCTAACATAACCTAACCTAACTAACTCCTGGATACCTATTTACTGCTAGGTGAACAGAGACATTCGGTGATAGGAAAGGCTACTAACAATTACAGCCCTACTTCTACAAACCTACCCTAAACCAACCTAACCTAATCTAACCTAACCTAACCTAACCTAATCTAACCTAACCTAAGCTAATCTAACATAACCTAACCTAACTAACTCCTGGATACCTATTTACTGCTAGGTGAACAGAGACATTCGGTGATAGGAAAGGCTACTAACATTTACAGCCCTACTTCTACAAACCTACCCTAAACCAACCTAACCTAATCTAACCTAACCTAACCTAACCTAATCTAACCTAACCTAAGCTAATCTAACATAACCTAACCTAACTAACTCCTGGATACCTATTTACTGCTAGGTGAACAGATACATTCGGTGATAGGAAAGGCTACTAACATTTACAGCCCTACTTCTACAAACCTACCCTAAACCAACCTAACCTAATCTAACCTAACCTAACCTAATCTAACCTAACCTAAGCTAATCTAACATAACCTAACCTAACTAACTCCTGGATACCTATTTACTGCTAGGTGAACAGAGGCATTCGGTGATAGGAAAGGCTACTAACATTTACAGCCCTACTTCTACAAACCTACCCTAAACCAACCTAACCTAATCTAACCTAACCTAACCTAACCAAACCTAATCTAACCTAACCTAATCTAACCTAAGCTAATCTAACATAACCTAACCTAACTAACTCCTGGATACCTATTTACTGCTAGGTGAACAGAGGCATTCGGTGATAGGAAAGGCTACCAACAATTACAGCCCTACTTCTACAAACCTACCCTAAACCAACCTAACCTAATCTAACCTAATCTAACCTAACCTAACCTAATCTAACCTAAGCTAATCTAACATAACCTAACCTAACTAACTCCTGGATACCTATTTACTGCTAGGTGAACAGAAACATTCAGTGATAGGAAGCGCTACCAACAATTACAGTCCTATTTCTATTTCTACAAACCTAGCCTATTTCCTAGCCTAAACTAACTTAACCTAATCTAACCTAACCTAACTAATTCCTGGATACTTACTTACTGCTAGGTGAACAGAGGCATTCGGTGATAGGAAACACTACCAACAACTACAGCCCTTTTTCCATTTCTATTTCTACAAACCTAGTCTATTTCCTAGTCTGAACTAACCTAACCTAACCTAACCTCACCTAACCTAACCTCACCTCACCTTACCTCACCTTACCTTTCCTCACCTAACATAATCTCACCTCACCTCACCTCACCGAATCTCACCTAACCTCACCTCACCTCACCTCACCTCACCTCACCTTTCCTCATTTAACATAATCTCACCTCACCTCACCAAACCTCACTTCACCTCACCTCACCTAACCTAAACCTCACCTAACCTAACCTCACCTCACCTAACCTAACTAACTCCTGGATACTTACTTACTGCTAGGTGAACAGAGGCATTCGGTGATAGGAAACGCTACCAAGAATTACATCCCTTTTTCTATTTCTATTTCTACAAACCTAGCCTATTTCCTAGCCAAAACTAACCTAACCTAATCTAACCTTACCTAACCTAACCTAACTAACTCCTGATCAACCATGCTGTGACTCATACGTCAGGTTGCGAGCAGCCGCGTCTAACAGCCTTGTTGATCAGTCCAGCAACCATGAGGCCTGGTCGACGACCGGGCCGCGGGGACGCTAAGCCCCGAAAGCACCTCAAGGAAGCATCTCAAGGTACTCCTGGATACCTATTTACTGCTAGGTGAACAGAGGCATTCGATGATAGGAAAGATTACCAACAATTACAGCCCTTTTTCTATTTCTATTTCTACAAACCTAGTCTATTTCCTAGCCTAAACTAACCTAACCTAATCTAACCTAACCTAACTAACTCTTGGATACCTATTTACTGCTAGGTGAACAGAGGCATTCGATGATAGGAAAGATTACCAACAATTACAGCCCTTTTTCTATTTCTATTTCTACAAACCTAGTCTATTTCCTAGCCTAAACTAACCTAACCTAATCTAACCTAACCTAACTAACTCTTGGATACCTATTTACTGCTAGGTGAACAGAGGCATTCGGTGATAGGAAACGCTACCAACAATTACAGCCCTATTTCTATTTCTACAAATCTAGCCTATTTCCTAGCCTAACCTAATCTAATCTAATTAACTCCTGGATACTTACTTACTGCTAGGGTGAACAGAGGCATTTGGTGATAGGAAACGCTACCAACATTTACAGCCCCTTTTCTATTTCTATTTTTACAAACCTAGCCTATTTCCTAGCCAAAACTAACCTAACCTAATCTAACCTTACCTAATCTAACCTTACCTAACCTAACTAACTCCTGATCAACCAGGCTGTGACTCATACGTCAGGTTGCGAGCAGCCGCGTCTAACAGCCTTGTTGATCAGTCCAGCAACCATGAGGCCTGGTCGACGACCGGGCCGCGGAGACGCTAAGCCCCGAAAGCACCTCAAGGTACTCCTGGATACCTATTTACTGCTAGGTGAACAGAGGCATTCGGTGATAGGAAACGCTACCAACAATTACAGCCCTATTTCTATTTCTACAAACCTAACCTATTTCCTAGCAATAACTAACCTAACCTAATCTAACCTAACCTAAATTAACTTAACCTAACCTTATCTAAACTAACCTAACTAACTAACTTCTGGATACCTATTTACTGCTAGGTGAATAGAGGCATTCGGTGATAGGAAACGCTACCTACAATTACAGCCCTCTTTCTATTACTATTTCTACAAACATAGCCCATTTCCTAGCCTAAAATAACCTAACCTAACCTAACCCTCCAAACCTAGCTTATTTCCTAGCCTAAATTAACCTGGACCATGATCATGGTTGCTGGACTGATATATATATATATATATATATATATATATATATATATATATATATATATATATATATATATATATATATATATATTAATATATATATATATATATCAGTCGGTGGAATAATACAAATATTACACCTAACCAACCACAAAATAACCAACCTTAACCAACATACCCTAACCAATCAACCCTAACCAACATATAGCTTACATATTATCTAAATTGCTTATTAAACCATAATTATGCTTGTATTCTAACCTCAAATTCTAACCTAATTCTAATTCTAACCTAATTCTAATTCTAACCAACCTAACCAACCAACCAACCTAACCAACCAACCTAATCAACCAACCTAAGCAACCTAACCTAACCATCCAACCCAACCCAACCTAACCAACCTAACCTAACCAACCTAACCTAACCTAACCAACCAACCAACCAACCTAACCAACCAACCTAACCAACCAATCTTACCAACCAACCTAACCTAACCTAACCTAACCTAACCAACCAACCTAACCAACCAACCTAACCAACCAATCTAACCTAACCAACAAACCTAACCAACCAACCTAACCTAACCTAACCAACCAACCAACCAACCTAACCAACCAACCTAACCAACCAATCTTACCAACCAACCTAACCTAACCTAACCTAACCAACCAACCTAACCAACCAACCTAACCAACCAATCTAGCCTAACCAACCTAACCTAACCAACATAACCTAACCAACCTAACCTAACCTAACAAACCTAACCTAACCTAACCAACCTAACCTAACCTAACCAACCAACCAACCTAAGCAACCAACCTAACCAACCTAAGCAACCAACCTAAGCAACCTAACCAGCCTTAGCAACCTAACCAACTTAAGCAACCTAACCAACCTAAGCAACCTAAGCAACCTAACCTAATCAACCAACCTAACCTAATCAACCTAAGCAACCTAACCTAAGCAACCTAACCTAACCAACCTAACCTAAGCAACCTAACCTAAGCAACCTAACCTAACCAACCTAACCTAAGCAACCTAACCTAACCAACCAACCTACTTAACCAACCTAACCTAACCAACCTAACCTAACCTCCCTTCTTATTATCTGACACGAACCTTCGGTTCGTGTCAGAGTCCATGAGTGTCCGTGTGCGTGTCCGTGTGAGTGTCCGTGTCCGTGTATCCATGGGGTTTTGGGTCCAGGAAGCTATTTGTGTCGACCCAAATTGCCTCCCTTCTCCCCACCTGAAATCCAGGTGGATTGAAAGACCTGCCCGAGGTCAGTGGATCCAGGTATCCGTCCGTGGCCCCCCGGACTTCAACCCTTCCCCACATTCCAAGGAGTCGGTCAATCAATCTTCGGCTATCCAGAGAATCTATCGAAACTGATGCTCCTACAGGAGGGGACACACAGAGAAATCTGTGCCCTGTACTTGCAACCGTTCCGACAGGCTCGAACGCAGGTCTATCCGGATTAGGAACTTGTTCTATCCGACTAGGCCACGCTGGAGTTGCCTTCTGAATCAAATTTGGCACTTGTATTTATATCTCATAGCAAGGTTAGTTAGTGTCTATTTATCAACAGTTGCAATGATTGAGATGTGAAGTTGTTAATTTGTGTTGACAGTTAGAAAGACCTGACAGCTTTATTTGATAAGGTTGCAGTCCCGTGAGGCAGTTTTATGAATGAATATTGGAGAATTTAGGCTAACTGACATGTGTGTGTGTGTGTGTGTGTGTGTTTAAAAGTATGTATTAATTAATAATTAATTTTTTCCCTCGTTTTATTTCAGGAATAAATAGCACATAGGCCAAGGACCGAAGGTTTTGGCTGGTTAAATATAGCGTTGTGGCCGCCATTTTCTGTGTTGGGGGGGGGGGGGATGGAGGGGGCGGTATGGGGGATAGGGGGGGGGGTTAGATGGTGGGGGAGAGGGGCCCTGAGGAGCTACCTTGGGAGGTGTTGTTGGTGGAGGGGGGGGGGGTTGGTGGGGGAGGGGGGAGGGGGAGAGGGGCCCTGAGGAGCTACCTTGGGAGGTGTTGTTGGTGGTGGTGGTGGGGGGGGGGGGGTTGGTGGGGGAGGGGGCAGGGGGAGAGGGGCCCTGAGGAGCTACCTTGGGAGGTGTTGTTGGTGGTGGGGGGGGGGTTGTCAGTTAGGTATTTCAATTTAATATTGTAAGATAGGTTATATAGGGCGAGGTGTTGAGGAAGGAATAAGAAAAGTGTTTGGGACTGAGTTGAGTGTATTAGTTGTTGTGATTGATGTTAGCAGGAAGGTAGGTGGTTGAAATGTGTAAAGATTTGTTAATGAGATCATTTGGTTAATAATGTAGGAATTAAGGGTAAGTGATCACTGGAGATAGATATTCAACAGCATATTGAATGAACAAGTTTTAGCAGGTAGGTAGGCCGGCCGGCCGGCAGAGAGAGACAATGGACTGCCAAATAGGTAGACGTTTTCTACATGGATGGTAAACTATTATTAAAATGGCATGTACACATTTCCATGTGCGACATTCTTGTACACACACACACACACACACACACACACACACACACACACACACACACTGACCCACAGAGACTGCCCAAATATGTATACTAACAGCAGCAGCAGTTGGTGTTCCCAGGCAGGTCACCCATCCAAGTACTAACCAAAGTCAACGGTGTTTAACCTGACAGATGTATGGGAGGAGACGCAGTGTTCTCAAGGTGATAGGTAGGTAGGTAGTATGGCCGTTGCTATTGTATACAAGTAGTAAGTAATCACATGTGAGTGAGTGAGTGAGTCAGGATACTGGTAACTGCGGCGGGCAGGCAGGCGGAGGATACTCACACATAGCAGCCAATTCTCCATTAATGATAGTACTTATTGCAACTATTTAGTCAAATTAACCAACAACAATGGACTACTACTACTACTACTACTGTTGCTCCAAAATAGAAATGTTGGGATGCCACCGCTGCCATTGATCTCGCACAAGTTGCTGCTGACAAATGACTCATCTTAGGCCTTGCATATGCTCTCTTAGGCTTCATTTAGTCATAATTGTAACATCATTGAGTCGGGGGACAGGCAGACAGGCACTTTATACATGTTAGGCTTATAGTGGTCTCCAACACCCACCACCCACAAGGTCCAACCAGTGACTAACCCACTCACTCACCACGCCCCAAGTAGCTAGCTACTAACTCCTGGATACCTATTTACTGCTAGGTGAACAGAGACATTCGGTGATAGGAAAGGCTACCAACAACTACAGCCCTTTTTCTATTTCTATTTCTATTTCTGCAAACCTAGTCTATTTCCTAGTCTAAACTAACCTAACCTAACCTCACCTAACCTAACCCAACCTAACCTAAGCTAATCTAACATAACCTAACCTAACTAACTCCTGGATACCTATTTACTGCTAGGTGAACAGAGACATTCGGTGATAGGAAAGGCTACTAACAATACAGCCCTTTCTACATTTCCTACCCTAAACCACCTACTAATCTAACCTAACCTAACCTAACCTAATCTAACCTAACCTAAGCTAATCTAACATAACCTAACCTAACTAACTCCTGGATACCTATTTACTGCTAGGTGAACAGAGACATTCGGTGATAGGAAAGGCTACTAACAATTACAGCCCTACTTCTACAAACCTACCCTAAACCAACCTAACCTAATCTAACCTAACCTAACCTAACCTAATCTAACCTAACCTAAGCTAATCTAACATAACCTAACCTAACTAACTCCTGGATACCTATTTACTGCTAGGTGAACAGAGACATTCGGTGATAGGAAAGGCTACTAACATTTACAGCCCTACTTCTACAAACCTACCCTAAACCAACCTAACCTAATCTAACCTAACCTAACCTAACCTAATCTAACCTAACCTAAGCTAATCTAACATAACCTAACCTAACTAACTCCTGGATACCTATTTACTGCTAGGTGAACAGATACATTCGGTGATAGGAAAGGCTACTAACATTTACAGCCCTACTTCTACAAACCTACCCTAAACCAACCTAACCTAATCTAACCTAACCTAACCTAATCTAACCTAACCTAAGCTAATCTAACATAACCTAACCTAACTAACTCCTGGATACCTATTTACTGCTAGGTGAACGAGGCATTCGGTGATAGGAAAGGCTACTAACATTTACAGCCCTACTTCTACAAACCTACCCTAAACCAACCTAACCTAATCTAACCTAACCTAACCTAACCAAACCTAATCTAACCTAACCTAATCTAACCTAAGCTAATCTAACATAACCTAACCTAACTACTCCTGGATACCTATTTACTGCTAGGTGAACAGAGGCATTCGGTGATAGGAAAGGCTACCAACAATTACAGCCCTACTTCTACAAACCTACCCTAAACCAACCTAACCTAATCTAACCTAATCTAACCTAACCTAACCTAATCTAACCTAAGCTAATCTAACATAACCTAACCTAACTAACTCCTGGATACCTATTTACTGCTAGGTGAACAGAAACATTCGTGATAGGAAGCGCTACCAACAATTACAGTCCTATTTCTATTTCTACAAACCTAGCCTATTTCCTAGCCTAAACTAACTTAACCTAATCTAACCTAACCTAACTAATTCCTGGATACTTACTTACTGCTAGGTGAACAGAGGCATTCGGTGATAGGAAACACTACCAACAACTACAGCCCTTTTTCCATTTCTATTTCTACAAACCTAGTCTATTTCCTAGTCTGAACTAACCTAACCTAACCTAACCTCACCTAACCTAACCTCACCTCACCTCACCTCACCTTACCTCACCTTACCTTTCCTCACCTAACATAATCTCACCTCACCTCACCTCACCGAATCTCACCTAACCTACCTAACCACCTCACCTCACCTCACCTCACCTCACCTTTCCTCATTTAACATAATCTCACCTCACCTCACCAAAACCTCACTTCACCTCACCTCACCTAACCTAAACCTCACCTAACCTAACCTCACCTCACCTAACCTAACTAACTCCTGGATACTTACTTACTGCTAGGTGAACAGAGGCATTCGGTGATAGGAAACGCTACCAAGAATTACATCCCTTTTTCTATTTCTATTTCTACAAACCTAGCCTATTTCCTAGCCAAAACTAACCTAACCTAATCTAACCTTACCTAACCTAACCTAACTAACTCCTGATCAACCATGCTGTGACTCATACGTCAGGTTGCGAGCAGCCGCGTCTAACAGCCTTGTTGATCAGTCCAGCAACCATGAGGCCTGGTCGACGACCGGGCCGCGGGGACGCTAAGCCCCGAAAGCACCTCAAGGAAGCATCTCAAGGTACTCCTGGATACCTATTTACTGCTAGGTGAACAGAGGCATTCGATGATAGGAAAGATTACCAACAATTACAGCCCTTTTTCTATTTCTATTTCTACAAACCTAGTCTATTTCCTAGCCTAAACTAACCTAACCTAATCTAACCTAACCTAACTAACTCTTGGATACCTATTTACTGCTAGGTGAACAGAGGCATTCGATGATAGGAAAGATTACCAACAATTACAGCCCTTTTTCTATTTCTATTTCTACAAACCTAGTCTATTTCCTAGCCTAACTAACCTAACCTAATCTAACCTAACCTAACTAACTCTTGGATACCTATTTACTGCTAGGTGAACAGAGGCATTCGGTGATAGGAAACGCTACCAACAATTACAGCCCTATTTCTATTTCTACAAATCTAGCCTATTTCCTAGCCTAACCTAATCTAATCTAATTAACTCCTGGATACTTACTTACTGCTAGGGTGAACAGAGGCATTTGGTGATAGGAAACGCTACCAACATTTACAGCCCCTTTTCTATTTCTATTTTTACAAACCTAGCCTATTTCCTAGCCAAAACTAACCTAACCTAATCTAACCTTACCTAATCTAACCTTACCTAACCTAACTAACTCCTGATCAACCAGGCTGTGACTCATACGTCAGGTTGCGAGCAGCCGCGTCTAACAGCCTTGTTGATCAGTCCAGCAACCATGAGGCCTGGTCGACGACCGGGCCGCGGAGACGCTAAGCCCCGAAAGCACCTCAAGGTACTCCTGGATACCTATTTACTGCTAGGTGAACAGAGGCATTCGGTGATAGGAAACGCTACCAACAATTACAGCCCTATTTCTATTTCTACAAACCTAACCTATTTCCTAGCAATAACTAACCTAACCTAATCTAACCTAACCTAAATTAACTTAACCTAACCTTATCTAAACTAACCTAACTAACTAACTTCTGGATACCTATTTACTGCTAGGTGAATAGAGGCATTCGGTGATAGGAAACGCTACCTACAATTACAGCCCTCTTTCTATTACTATTTCTACAAACATAGCCCATTTCCTAGCCTAAAATAACCTAACCTAACCTAACCCTCCAAACCTAGCTTATTTCCTAGCCTAAATTAACCTGGACCATGATCATGGTTGCTGGACTGATATATATATATATATATATATATATATATATATATATATATATATATATATATATATATATATATATATATATATATATATATATATATATATATATATATAAATATATATATATATATCAGTCGGTGGAATAATACAAATATTACACCTAACCAACCACAAAATAACCAACCTTAACCAACATACCCTAACCAATCAACCCTAACCAACATATAGCTTACATATTATCTAAATTGCTTATTAAACCATAATTATGCTTGTATTCTAACCTCAAATTCTAACCTAATTCTAATTCTAACCTAATTCTAATTCTAACCAACCTAACCAACCAACCAACCTAACCAACCAACCTAATCAACCAACCTAAGCAACCTAACCTAACCATCCAACCCAACCCAACCTAACCAACCTAACCTAACCAACCTAACCTAACCTAACCAACCAACCAACCAACCTAACCAACCAACCTAACCAACCAATCTTACCAACCAACCTAACCTAACCTAACCTAACCTAACCAACCAACCTAACCAACCAACCTAACCAACCAATCTAACCTAACCAACAAACCTAACCAACCAACCTAACCTAACCTAACCAACCAACCAACCAACCAACCTAACCAACCAACCTAACCAACCAATCTTACCAACCAACCTAACCTAACCTAACCTAACCAACCAACCTAACCAACCAACCTAACCAACCAATCTAGCCTAACCAACCTAACCTAACCAACATAACCTAACCAACCTAACCTAACCTAACAAACCTAACCTAACCTAACCAACCTAACCTAACCTAACCTAACCAACCAACCTAAGCAACCAACCTAACCAACCTAAGCAACCAACCTAAGCAACCTAACCAGCCTTAGCAACCTAACCAACCTAAGCAACCTAACCAACCTAAGCAACCTAAGCAACCTAACCTAATCAACCAACCTAACCTAATCAACCTAAGCAACCTAACCTAAGCAACCTAACCTAACCAACCTAACCTAAGCAACCTAACCTAAGCAACCTAACCTAACCAACCTAACCTAAGCAACCTAACCTAACCAACCAACCTACTTAACCAACCTAACCTAACCAACCTAACCTAACCTCCCTTCTTATTATCTGACACGAACCTTCGGTTCGTGTCAGAGTCCATGAGTGTCCGTGTGCGTGTCCGTGTGAGTGTCCGTGTCCGTGTATCCATGGGGTTTTGGGTCCAGGAAGCTATTTGTGTCGACCCAAATTGCCTCCCTTCTCCCCACCTGAAATCCAGGTGGATTGAAAGACCTGCCCGAGGTCAGTGGATCCAGGTATCCGTCCGTGGCCCCCCGGACTTCAACCCTTCCCCACATTCCAAGGAGTCGGTCAATCAATCTTCGGCTATCCAGAGAATCTATCGAAACTGATGCTCCTACAGGAGGGGACACACAGAGAAATCTGTGCCCTGTACTTGCAACCGTTCCGACAGGCTCGAACGCAGGTCTATCCGGATTAGGAACTTGTTCTATCCGACTAGGCCACGCTGGAGTTGCCTCTGAATCAAATTTGGCACTTGTATTTATATCTCATAGCAAGGTTAGTTAGTGTCTATTTATCAACAGTTGCAATGATTGAGATGTGAAGTTGTTAATTTGTGTTGACAGTTAGAAAGACCTGACAGCTTTATTTGATAAGGTTGCAGTCCCGTGAGGCAGTTTTATGAATGAATATTGGAGAATTTAGGCTAACTGACATGTGTGTGTGTGTGTGTGTGTGTGTTTAAAAGTATGTATTAATTAATAATTAATTTTTTCCCTCGTTTTATTTCAGGAATAAATAGCACATAGGCCAAGGACCGAAGGTTTTGGCTGGTTAAATATAGCGTTGTGGCCGCCATTTTCTGTGTTGGGGGGGGGGGTGGAGGGGGCGGTATGGGGGATAGGGGGGGGGTTAGATGGTGGGGGAGAGGGGCCCTGAGGAGCTACCTTGGGAGGTGTTGTTGGTGGAGGGGGGGGGGGGTTGGTGGGGGAGGGGGCAGGGGGAGAGGGGCCCTGAGGAGCTACCTTGGGAGGTGTTGTTGGTGGTGGTGGTGGGGGGGGGGGGTTGGTGGGGGAGGGGGCAGGGGGAGAGGGGCCCTGAGGAGCTACCTTGGGAGGTGTTGTTGGTGGTGGGGGGGGGGTTGTCAGTTAGGTATTTCAATTTAATATTGTAAGATAGGTTATATAGGGCGAGGTGTTGAGGAAGGAATAAGAAAAGTGTTTGGGACTGAGTTGAGTGTATTAGTTGTTGTGATTGATGTTAGCAGGAAGGTAGGTGGTTGAAATGTGTAAAGATTTGTTAATGAGATCATTTGGTTAATAATGTAGGAATTAAGGGTAAGTGATCACTGGAGATAGATATTCAACAGCATATTGAGTGAACAAGTTTTAGCAGGTAGGTAGGCCGGCCGGCCGGCAGAGAGAGACAATGGACTGCCAAATAGGTAGACGTTTTCTACATGGATGGTAAACTATTATTAAAATGGCATGTACACATTTCCATGTGCGACATTCTTGTACACACACACACACACACACACACACACACACACACACACACACACACTGACCCACAGAGACTGCCCAAATATGTATACTAACAGCAGCAGCAGTTGGTGTTCCCAGGCAGGTCACCCATCCAAGTACTAACCAAAGTCAACGGTGTTTAACCTGACAGATGTATGGGAGGAGACGCAGTGTTCTCAAGGTGATAGGTAGGTAGGTAGTATGGCCGTTGCTATTGTATACAAGTAGTAAGTAATCACATGTGAGTGAGTGAGTGAGTGAGTCAGGATACTGGTAACTGCGGCGGGCAGGCAGGCGGAGGATACTCACACATAGCAGCCAATTCTCCATTAATGATAGTACTTATTGCAACTATTTAGTCAAATTAACCAACAACAAATGGACTACTACTACTACTACTACTGTTGCTCCAAAATAGAAATGTTGGGATGCCACCGCTGCCATTGATCTCGCACAAGTTGCTGCTGACAAATGACTCATCTTAGGCCTTGCATATGCTCTCTTAGGCTTCATTTAGTCAATAATTGTAACATCATTGAGTCGGGGGACAGGCAGACAGGCACTTTATACATGTTAGGCTTATAGTGGTCTCCAACACCCACCACCCCACAAGGTCCAACCAGTGACTAACCCTCACTCACTCACCACGCCCCAAGTAGCTAGCTTACTAACTCCTGGATACCTATTTACTGCTAGGTGAACAGAGACATTCGGTGATAGGAAAGGCTACCAACAACTACAGCCCTTTTTCTATTTCTATTTCTATTTCTGCAAACCTAGTCTATTTCCTAGTCTAAACTAACCTAACCTAACCTCACCTAACCTAACCCAACCTAACCTAAGCTAATCTAACATAACCTAACCTAACTAACTCCTGGATACCTATTTACTGCTAGGTGAACAGAGACATTCGGTGATAGGAAAGGCTACTAACAATTACAGCCCTACTTCTACAAACCTACCCTAAACCAACCTAACCTAATCTAACCTAACCTAACCTAACCTAATCTAACCTAACCTAAGCTAATCTAACATAACCTAACCTAACTAACTCCTGGATACCTATTTACTGCTAGGTGAACAGAGACATTCGGTGATAGGAAAGGCTACTAACATTTACAGCCCTACTTCTACAAACCTACCCTAAACCAACCTAACCTAATCTAACCTAACCTAACCTAACCTAATCTAACCTAACCTAAGCTAATCTAACATAACCTAACCTAACTAACTCCTGGATACCTATTTACTGCTAGGTGAACAGATACATTCGGTGATAGGAAAGGCTACTAACATTTACAGCCCTACTTCTACAAACCTACCCTAAACCAACCTAACCTAATCTAACCTAACCTAACCTAATCTAACCTAACCTAAGCTAATCTAACATAACCTAACCTAACTAACTCCTGGATACCTATTTACTGCTAGGTGAACAGAGGCATTCGGTGATAGGAAAGGCTACTAACATTTACAGCCCTACTTCTACAAACCTACCCTAAACCAACCTAACCTAATCTAACCTAACCTAACCTAACCAAACCTAATCTAACCTAACCTAATCTAACCTAAGCTAATCTAACATAACCTAACCTAACTAACTCCTGGATACCTATTTACTGCTAGGTGAACAGAGGCATTCGGTGATAGGAAAGGCTACCAACAATTACAGCCCTACTTCTACAAACCTACCCTAAACCAACCTAACCTAATCTAACCTAATCTAACCTAACCTAACCTAATCTAACCTAAGCTAATCTAACATAACCTAACCTAACTAACTCCTGGATACCTATTTACTGCTAGGTGAACAGAAACATTCGGTGATAGGAAGCGCTACCAACAATTACAGTCCTATTTCTATTTCTACAAACCTAGCCTATTTCCTAGCCTAAACTAACTTAACCTAATCTAACCTAACCTAACTAATTCCTGGATACTTACTTACTGCTAGGTGAACAGAGGCATTCGGTGATAGGAAACACTACCAACAACTACAGCCCTTTTTCCATTTCTATTTCTACAAACCTAGTCTATTTCCTAGTCTGAACTAACCTAACCTAACCTAACCTCACCTAACCTAACCTCACCTCACCTTACCTCACCTTACCTTTCCTCACCTAACATAATCTCACCTCACCTCACCTCACCGAATCTCACCTAACCTAACCTAACCTCACCTCACCTCACCTCACCTCACCTCACCTTTCCTCATTTAACATAATCTCACCTCACCTCACCAAAACCTCACTTCACCTCACCTCACCTAACCTAAACCTCACCTAACCTAACCTCACCTCACCTAACCTAACTAACTCCTGGATACTTACTTACTGCTAGGTGAACAGAGGCATTCGGTGATAGGAAACGCTACCAAGAATTACATCCCTTTTTCTATTTCTATTTCTACAAACCTAGCCTATTTCCTAGCCAAAACTAACCTAACCTAATCTAACCTTACCTAACCTAACCTAACTAACTCCTGATCAACCATGCTGTGACTCATACGTCAGGTTGCGAGCAGCCGCGTCTAACAGCCTTGTTGATCAGTCCAGCAACCATGAGGCCTGGTCGACGACCGGGCCGCGGGGACGCTAAGCCCCGAAAGCACCTCAAGGAAGCATCTCAAGGTACTCCTGGATACCTATTTACTGCTAGGTGAACAGAGGCATTCGATGATAGGAAAGATTACCAACAATTACAGCCCTTTTTCTATTTCTATTTCTACAAACCTAGTCTATTTCCTAGCCTAAACTAACCTAACCTAATCTAACCTAACCTAACTAACTCTTGGATACCTATTTACTGCTAGGTGAACAGAGGCATTCGATGATAGGAAAGATTACCAACAATTACAGCCCTTTTTCTATTTCTATTTCTACAAACCTAGTCTATTTCCTAGCCTAAACTAACCTAACCTAATCTAACCTAACCTAACTAACTCTTGGATACCTATTTACTGCTAGGTGAACAGAGGCATTCGGTGATAGGAAACGCTACCAACAATTACAGCCCTATTTCTATTTCTACAAATCTAGCCTATTTCCTAGCCTAACCTAATCTAATCTAATTAACTCCTGGATACTTACTTACTGCTAGGGTGAACAGAGGCATTTGGTGATAGGAAACGCTACCAACATTTACAGCCCCTTTTCTATTTCTATTTTTACAAACCTAGCCTATTTCCTAGCCAAAACTAACCTAACCTAATCTAACCTTACCTAATCTAACCTTACCTAACCTAACTAACTCCTGATCAACCAGGCTGTGACTCATACGTCAGGTTGCGAGCAGCCGCGTCTAACAGCCTTGTTGATCAGTCCAGCAACCATGAGGCCTGGTCGACGACCGGGCCGCGGAGACGCTAAGCCCCGAAAGCACCTCAAGGTACTCCTGGATACCTATTTACTGCTAGGTGAACAGAGGCATTCGGTGATAGGAAACGCTACCAACAATTACAGCCCTATTTCTATTTCTACAAACCTAACCTATTTCCTAGCAATAACTAACCTAACCTAATCTAACCTAACCTAAATTAACTTAACCTAACCTTATCTAAACTAACCTAACTAACTAACTTCTGGATACCTATTTACTGCTAGGTGAATAGAGGCATTCGGTGATAGGAAACGCTACCTACAATTACAGCCCTCTTTCTATTACTATTTCTACAAACATAGCCCATTTCCTAGCCTAAAATAACCTAACCTAACCTAACCCTCCAAACCTAGCTTATTTCCTAGCCTAAATTAACCTGGACCATGATCATGGTTGCTGGACTGATATATATATATATATATATATATATATATATATATATATATATATATATATATATATATATATATATATATATATATATATTTAAATATATATATATATATATCAGTCGGTGGAATAATACAAATATTACACCTAACCAACCACAAAATAACCAACCTTAACCAACATACCCTAACCAATCAACCCTAACCAACATATAGCTTACATATTATCTAAATTGCTTATTAAACCATAATTATGCTTGTATTCTAACCTCAAATTCTAACCTAATTCTAATTCTAACCTAATTCTAATTCTAACCAACCTAACCAACCAACCAACCAACCAACC